>NW_024082138.1:0-193365 GCF_003009895.1 Hyaena hyaena | reverse complement strand
TGGCTTCGTGGTGACAAATTCTTTCAATTTCTGTTTATTTGGAAAGGTTTTTATCTCTCCTTCTATTTTGAATGACAGGCTTGCTGGATAGAGGATTCTTGGCTGCATATCTTTACTGTTCATCACATTGAAGATCTCCTGCCATTCCTTTCTGGCCTGCCAAGTTTCAGTAGATAGGTCTGCCACCACTCTGATAGGTTTCCCTTTGTATGTGAGGGCGCTTTTCTCCCTAGCTGCTTTCAAAATACTCTCTTTGTCCTTGTATTTTGCCAGTTTCACTATGATATGCCGTGCAGAAGATCGATTCAAGTTACGTCTGAGGGGAGTCCTCTGAGCCTCTTTTATTTCCACATTTACTTCCTTCCCCATGTCGGGGAAGTTCTCTGCTATAATTTGTTCCAGGACTCCTTCAGTACCTTTCTCTCTCTCTTCGTCTCCTGTGATTCCTATGATACGGATATTGTTGCGTTTGACCATATCGCTGAGCTCTCGAGCTCTTCATTCATGTTCCTGAATCAGGTTGTCTCTTTTTTTGTCAGCTTCTTGTTTTTCTATCGTGGTGTCTTCTAAATCACTTATTCTCCTTTCTGCCTCTTCAACCCATGCATTGGACACCTCTAATTTATTATTTATCTCATTTATCGCATTTTTAAATTCTTCATGCCTATTTTTACTTTCCATTCTGTCTGTAGCCATAGTTTCTTTGATGTCCCCTATGTTTTATTCAAGCCCAGCTGTTAATTTTACCATTATTATTCTAAAATCTTGTTTAGTTATGCTGCTGATATCTGTTTTGAGCAGTTCATTAGCTGTCATTTCTTCTTGGAGTTTCTTTGGAGGAGAGCTCTTTCGTTTTGTCATTTTAGTTAGCTTTTCGGCTCTTGTTGATTTTAAAGACCTTTTATGCTCTCTGTATCTATGAGTGGTGCTGTATCCATGAAGACTCTTTGACTGTCCAAGGCCTATCCTTTCAGAGAGTGTTTTTTGAACGGTATCTCTTGGTCTCTTGTTGGGACCTTGGTTATTTTATTTTCCTATTTGTAGTGGTATTTGGGACTCTCCACCATGTGTACTCTGGCTTGTTTCTTGAGGTAGCCCTGGAAAAGAAAACAGACAGACAAACACACAGGGAGCAGGAGCACACAAATGCACAGGCTAATCCAACTAACATGCAAAGCGAGTGGGAAAACGAGAAAGTTAAGAGAAAAGAAGGAGGAGGGAGGGCGAATAATAGGGAGTATAAAATACATAAAAGGGTCAAAAAGGAGAAAAGAAAAGGGAAAAAGAAGAAAACCGATGGACAAAGAACGGTTTAAAGCATATAACCGCATTTCCCAGCTACAGCTAAATAGCCTCAGTGCTGGTTGAAGAGCATAGAGAGAGAGAGAGAAGACAGGGCGGGGATGAGGTAAGATTGGAAATAGAATGAACAGGCAGAAGTGATAAGAAGCTTTTTTCAAAGAGGTAAAGGGTAGAATATGGTTGGATAGGTGAGAGAAGGATGCTGGTATTATCCAGAGAAACTATATAGTCTAATTACTCCTGTGAGAAAGAGATGAAAATGTTGGTAGGTGTAGAATTTACATCTACAGAATGGACTCGTTGTGATTGTTTAAGCAAGCTGGCGACCAGAGTTAATCAGGTCAGTGTTCTGTGGAGAAAAGAGCGAAAAGAGAAAGAGGAAGAAAAAAAGAAAAAAAAAAGGGAGGACGGCAGCTCTCAGGCAGGGATGCGTGTGGCGTGATCCAGTGCCTCAGGCGGGAGTTCTGCCTTGGAGGTTGTGGGGAGGAGAGTGAAGATGCTCCAGTACCTTCTTGAACCAAGCGCTGCACCTCGCTTTTTTGGGCGTGTAAACTCCCCGTACCGGGGGTGCAGCCAAAGTTGGTTGCACTCTTCAACTCAGGCCAGTCCCAGTCTCCAAATCCCAGTCCGCGCGCCCCGCTGAAATTTCCTTAAACACAGAGTCCCAGGCAACCCCCTAGGGGCAATTCCAGGTCCCCTGCTTCGCTCTGGGGTTGGAGTCCGAGTCGCTGTTTCCTTCTCTGGGTTGGGCTGGCGAGCATGGGCGGGGACTTGCCTGCTGGATGCGCTGAGCCCGCTGGAGTGAGGAAAACCAGGTCCCTCTGGGGGACCCAAAACACGAACTCACAGGCAAATCTCCCAGTTTTTAGCTCTTTGCCTTCCCTCTAGAGTTCCAGCCAGCCAGGAGCGCGGACGCCCGGTGTCCCCACGCGGCTCTTTCTGGGGCCCCAGCCGCCCGGGAGGACAGTGGCGGCAGGCGCGCCGCTACTCTGAAGTACAGCCCACCAGGAGCCAGCACAGAGAAGCAGTCTGTGCCCTCAGCCCCCCCCCCCCCCAGGACCACTTGGCTCGAGGGGACCTGGGGTGCAGGTATTTTGCAAGTATGGTCTTTCTATGCCCCGAGCTGAGTTTTTCCCCCCGAGCGGAGGCTTTTCTGTTTTGGACTCTCTTTTTCCCCTCCTCCTCCCCGTAGAGGGTAGAGGGTGATCGCCTCCAACCCTGGAGTCTCCGATCCCGGCCCGATTTTATCTTCCCCAGTTCGCACTCACGTTAGAAGGCTTTCTCAGTGGATTCTGCGTCCTTTTTCTCCTAGTCTCTCAGGTTTTGTAAGGTTTCCAATGGCTTCACGTCTTTTCCGTGTGATGTATGGGCACGAGTGCAAGTACAGAACTCCTTACTTCTCTGCCATCTTGCCCCCTCCAGAATTAAATAGTTTTAACAGAGACCCTGTGGACCACAATGCCTAAACTATTTGCCATATGGCACTTTACATAAAATGTTTGTCAGCCTCTATTTTAGGGCATTATCTTTGTGTACATGTTTTCTGTCATGTTTTCATTCCAGATTGTGGGACGAGAAAAGCGTGAGTTTGGTGTAATGAATTTTATTTCAGGAAAGTGATGAGAAAGTTGTACACATCACTTTTGCTCACAAGCCATTAATGAGAACTTAGTCTCATAGCCACTTTCCCAGTAAGTGTGGCTGGGAAATTTAGTCTCTTTTTGGATAGTTTTGTGCTTAGGCAATACTTAAGGCAAGAGGATAATTGGTACAAATATTATCCTCATTTTTCAATTAGATAATGTGAGGTACAGTGAGGTGAATTTACTTCTTTAAGGCCACAGAGTTTATAAGAACTGTTTTCTGACATCAGCAGTGGTGCTGATCTCCTAGAAGAAGAAAAAGCAATAGTAGTATTGGGCTACTTGGATTTTAGAACTGGAGGCTCTTTCCATAATTTGGCTATTCTTGAAAGCATTGCTATAAACAGTGAAGTACAAAAGAAGATGTGGTTTATATATACAATGAATACTACTTGTCAATGAGAAAGAATGAAATCCTGCCATTTGTAGCAACATTATGGTATTCAAAATAAGGTATTATGCTAAATGAAATAAGTCAGAGAAAGCAGATACTATATGCTTTCACTCATATGTGAAATTTGAGAAACTTAACAGAGGACCATGGGGGAAGGGAAAGAGAAAAAATAGTTTCAGACAGAGAGAGAGGGAGGCAAACCATAAGAGACTCTCAAATAATGAGAACAAACTGAGGGTTGATGAGGGTTGGGGGAGAGGTGAAAGGGGGTGATGGGCATTGAGAATGGCACTTGTTGGGATGAGCACTTGGTGTTGTATGGAAGCAAATTTGACAATAAATTATATTTTTTAAAAAGGAAATTAGAATTGCAAGGGTATCTCGGTGACTCTGTTGGTTAAGCATCCAACTTTGGCCTAGGTCATGATCCTGCCATTCCCAAGTTTGAGTCCTGCTTTGGGCTCCGTGCTGAAAGCTCAGAGCCTGGAGCCTGTTTCAGAATCTGTGTCTCCCTCTCTCTGTGTGTCCCTCCCCCATTCATGCTCTCTCTGTCTGTCCCTCTCTCTCTCTCTCTCAAAAAAGTAAACATTAAAAAATAAAGAAATTAGAACTGGAAGAAAATTCAGAATCCAGGGAAGCTTAGTAATTTCAGAGGATCTGTTTTCTTTCTCTCCTCCTTTAAATTGGCTTTATAGTCTTTTACTCTGTGTGTGTGTGTGTGTGTGTGTGTGTGTGTGTGTCTGTCTGTCTCCTACCCATTTTCTGATTACTCATACTTTTTCTTCATCCCTGTTTTCTCTTGACCGTAATTTCTTCATGACTTTAGTTTTGTCTTATGGCATTTTAAAAATTTTTTTCAATCACATCTCTCATGATTCTCTTTGTAGTTCCCTGTTCACATTTACAAAAGGGAGAATTAGAATCAGTCCAGATTGTTTATCATTAGTTTCTGGCCATACTTGCAATGGCTGACATAACTACCCTTGTTTGTGGCATCAATGGTTCTGTAGGATGTCACTTGGTGAACAAAAGAGTGGGAATGGATATTTGACACGTTTACCATAACACCATAGTCATCAAATCCACAGCTCATTTTGACGCCTAATACTGCCCTAGGCCTTTATGTGACTCTTTTTAACTGTTATAACTGAAGCTTGTCAGTCTGGTCTTATCTGTGTATGAGCCAAATATCATCAATGCTTCTCATTATTTATTTTTGAAAAATCCTTTGAAGTATGAAGATTCCCCTAGTGTAGATAGCAGCTGGCAGTTACAGTTTGTTGATGAACATAGACCTCTTGATAGATTTAGCTGTAATCAAGGGAGTGAGTATAAAAACAATGCCTTTCTTGGGGTGCCTGGGTGGCTCAGCCAGTTAAGCGTCCAACTTCAGCTCAGGTCATGATCTCATGGTTTGTGGATTCAAGCCCTGCGTCGGCTTCTGTGCTGACAGCCAGCTCAGAGCCTGAAGCCAGTTTCAGATTCTGTGTCTCCCTCTCTCTCTACCCTCCCCTGCTCACACATTCTCTCTCTCTCTCTCTCTCTCTCTCTCTCTCTCTCTCAAAAATAAATAAAACATTAACAAATTAAATAAAAAACCAATACCTTTCTTAGAAGTTCAAAAAAGTTGACCTTATAACTTCTCATTTCATTGTGTTTATCTTTTCTCTCTCGATAGCAGCAGTATTCACCTCAATATTCTCCTCTATTGTATGGATGAATGCTTATTGTGTGGCAGAAACTGTGCTGAATGCTCTACATATATATATATGTAATCCTCACACCAATTCTGCATTGTAGGTGCCAGTACAGTAGTTTCCCCATTATCCACAGTTTCACATTCTGTGGTTTTACTTACCTACAGTAAACTGCAGTGCAGAAGCAGATGATTCTTCTGACCTATCATCAGAAGGTCAGTAAATAGCCTACATTATGTCACAATGTCATTTTCCTCATTTTACCTCACCATGTAGGCATTTTATCATTTCACATCATCACAAAATGGGTGAGTACAGAACAAGATATTTTGAGAGAGAGAGAGAAACACCATAGTTGTATGCCTTTTATTACAGGGCATGGTTATAATTACTCTATTTTATTATTAATTATTATTAATCACTTAGTGTCCCTGATTTACAAATTTATAAATTAAATTTTGTGATAGGTGTGTATGTATTGGAAAAAAACATAGTATATGTAGGGTTTGGTACTATCTGTGGTTTCAGGCATTCACTGGGGGTGTTTGAATTTATCCCCCTTGGATAAGCAAGGATGGATTACTGTATTAACTCCATATTGCAGTTGAGGAAACTGAGACACAAGGGTCAAGTGACTATCCCCATGTCACGTAGCTAGTAAATGGCAAAGCCAGAATTCTAGCTCAGGTGGTTTGATTCCAGAATGAGGTACTTCACCCTCACAGTTCATAAAACTTTTGAGTACTCCAGATACAAAGTTCTCTAGTGACAGAAGTTATAATTCTGTTTTTTATGCCTTTTTTCCTCATGAACCATTATCAAGAATGCCCCAAAAGCTCTGTATGTACCAACTACTGATGTCTCTGGGAAAATTCTCAGAGTCCATCAAGTAAACTATGCATGTTTTTTTTTTTTTTTTTTTTTAATTTCTGAGTGAGAGAGAGACAGCGTGAGCAGGGGAGGGTCAGAGAGAGAGGGAGACACAGAATCTGAAACAGGCTCCAGGCTCTAAGCTGTCAGCACAGAGCCCGACGCGGGGCTTAACCCACGAACCGTGAGATCATGACCTGAGCTGAAGTCGGACACTTAACTGACTGAGCCACCCAGGTGCCCCAAACTATTTAGTGATCCATTTCAATGATGAATTTAAAAATAGTCCTATGAAGTCAAGAAGGTGCATCAAATATTTTTGTACTATTTGAGTAAATACTAGTAGTGCAATTGCTGGATTGTAGAGTAGTTCTATTTTTAACTTTTTTGAGGAAACCCCATACTGTTTTTCATAGTGGTTGCACCAGATTGCATTCCCACCAATAGTGCAAGAGGGTTGCCCTTTCCCCACCTTCTTCTCAACACCTGTTGTTTCTTGTGTTGTGGGTTTTAGCCATTCTTACAGTATGAGGTTCTATCTCATTGTAGTTTTGATTTGTATATCCCTGATCATCAATGATATTGAATATCTTTTCATATGTCTGTTGGCCATCTGTATATCTTCTTTGGAGAAATGTCTATTCATGCCTTGTGTTCATTTTTTTCGTGTTTATTTTTTTTATGTTTGATTATTTTTAAGAAAGAGAGACAGACAGAGCATGAGCAAGGGAAAGCAAGAGAGAGAGGGAGACACAGAAGCTGAAACAGGCTCCAGACTCTAAGATGTCAACACAGAGCCTGACGTGGGATTCAAACTCAGGAACCATAAGATCATTACCTAAGCTGAGGTTGGACACTTAACTGATTGAGCCACCCAGGCACTCCAGTTCTTTATGTTTTGGATACCAGCACTTTATCAGATATGCCATTTGCAAATGTCTTCTCTCATCCTGTAGATTGATTTTTAGTTTTGTTGATTGTTTCCTTTGCTGTGAAGAAACTTTTTATCTTGGTGAATTCCCAATAGTTTATTTTTGCTTTTGGTTCCCTTGCCTCAGGAGACATATCTAGAAAGAAAGTGCTACAGCCAGTGTGAAGGAGATCACTGCCTGTGTTCTCTTCTAATTTTTTTTTTATGGTTTCAGGTCTCACATTTAGGCCTTTAATCCATATTGAATTTATTTTTGTGTGTGGTATAAGAAAGTGGCCCAGTTTCATTCTTTTGCATGTTGCTGTCCAATGTTCCCAACACTGTTAATTGAAGAGACTGTCTTTTTCCCATTGGGTATTCTTTGCTGCTTCATTGAAGATTAATTGACCATACAGTTGTGGGTTTGCTTCTGAGTTTTCTATTCTGTTCCATCGATCTGTGTGTCTGTTTTTGTGTCAGTACTATACTGTTTTAAAGGATACATGCACCACCATGTTTATAGCAACCTTATCTAAAATAGCCAAGTTATGGAAACAGCCCAAGTGTCCATCAGCTGATGAATGGATAAGGAAGATGTGATGTGTGTGTATACACTAATATTCCACACAATGGAATATTAGTCATAAAAAGAATGAAATCTTGCCATTTGCAATGATGTATGGATGGATTAGAGAGTATTATGCCAAGTGAAGTAAGTCAGAGAAAGAAAAATACCATATGTTTTCACTCATATGTGGATCTTAAGTAACAAAACAAGTGAACAATGTGAGAGGAAAGAGAGAGAGAGGGATAAATCAAGGAACAGACTTAACTATAGAGCACAAACTGATGGTTACCAGAAAGGAGTTGGGTGGGGGAATGGGGTAAATAGATGATGGGGATTAAGGAGTGCACTTGTTATGATGAGCACTGGGTGTTGTTTGGAAGAGTTGAATCACTAATATTACAGTGTATATAAACTAACTGGAAGTTAGATAAAAACATAAGAAAGGTGCATTGGACAAATGAATCTTTTTTAAATTTTTAAAAATGTTTTATTTATTTATGAGAGAGAGAGAGAGAGACAGCGTGAGCAGGGGAGGGTCAGAGAGAGAGGGAGGTACAGAATCCTAAACAGGCTCCAGGCTCTGAGCTAGCTGTCAGCACAGAACCTGATGCAGGGCTCAAACCCATGAACCATGAGATCATGACCTGAGCCGAAGTCGGGCACTTAACCGACTGAGCCACCCAGGCGCCCCTGAATCTTTTTATATCATTGTCCAAATAAGTATTTACTATCTAGCATAAACAGTCCTCATTATTTTGATAAATACAGAAGGTTAATTGTACAGCTACAAATAGTTCCTGTTAGTAATGTCTTCTGTGTGAGTAATACAAATTTTAAGTCTTTGTAAACTACATGAAGTTTTACAGTGGTATACAATGTGACATGAGTCTATGACAGAAAGACATAGACATAGTCTAATGTCTGTGACTAACATCAAAAAGTTCTTTCCTCAGGTAGGAATGGTGACGAAAAGTTTTGGAAAATATTTAGGCTACAAATATAACCTCTGGTCTGCAAAATTTGCATGCACTCCTCCTTCCTATTTATCCTCCCTTTATTCTAGCTCTCTATATTAAATCATATTCAACTCCTCCTTTAACACCTGGTTCAAATGCCCTATGTACGCTCAGTACTTCTAGACAGAGTTCATACAAATATTTGCTTTTGCTGACATGTTTTCTGTAACTGGTCTTAAGTCATACCACATACATTTGTTTTGTCACATTATATAGACTGAATGTCTTCATAATGTCAAGAAGGGCCTTTGTAAACAGAAGGTGAACAGTAAATGATGTTAACTGACTACCTGTAAAGAACACAAACATCTGCTTGCTGCATTAAACACTCAGAATCCCTAATGAATACACATTTCCTTAATCATAAAGACATGCCAGGAATAAGGGGAAGAAATCACTTACAGCTTTTATAACAAAAAGCATAAAACAAAACAAGAATACAACAAAACAAAAGCAAATCATTCACTATTTGGTTTTCTCCAGGCTCACTCTGACTGCTTCGAACTGAATGATTAAGGTTATCCAAGAGTATTTTGTAAATAAAGGCTAAAGTCATCCTAAATTCATTTCTTCAGAAGAATATATGGAGATATCAATGTGTTTAATTCCTACTTGATGTTCCCATAATGCTTTGTAGAAGGTAGGAGTACACTGTATATTTATTTTGTGGTCAGGTGGAGGAGTGGCCAAGGAACTGCATATGTGTGTGGTCTTCTCTAGTAACACTGAACCACTTCTGTGAGATTTGTGAGACTCCTGACTTATTAGCAAAATATGTCACAAGAGTTTTTCTATATAAGATAAAAAGTAAAGCCTTGGAATTGAAGCAAGGGATTACGAGCTCAGTGTTTGCTTTGAACTTATAAATTATGAAGGAAGGTTGACAGGTCTGAGTTTGGTATGATGGAGAAGTATTTTAGAAGATCAATAAAATGTATAGGCAGTTAATAGAAAACATATCGACAAAGGTTCTCTAACTCTTGAAGATTTGGGTGTAATGTCTTGGTGATCATGGTTCCCCTGTACCATCCCGGATCCCAGCTGCGTCCAAAAACTTTTTCTAGTTCCAAGGAAGCTAGCATATCCTGGAAATGTCCTAAGCAGTTAATTTTGCTTTGGCTCATTCTTGCTCTTAAGACTAGTTTAATATGCAATGCTGTCCCTTGAGCACGTAGGTACAGCAATTAGTTCGTTATCTATAAGACAGGGAATTGTATAGTTTCTCTGTGTGAACACCTGGGTATTTTTGACCTTCTACCCTTTCTCACCTGGACTCCTTTGACCAGTAAATCTCTATGCCTTGTCCTGTGCTCACAGCTCTCTGTGTATTCCAGGTTCTAGGTAAAATAGTTTTTTAATGCAACTAATAATAATATTGTTAGGTGTTTATATGGTTGTTTCCCTCACCAAACTGTGAACTAAGAACAAGATCATATTTTATCCTCTTCTGTATCACCACCATCTAACAAAAAGTGAGTGATTTATAAGTGTTCTATGAATGAATGAGACTGAATTGTGGCCCAGGACCAAGGACCAAGGTAAAGAAAATTTCACTAATCAAAACTGTAGTAGTTGACATTTATTGAGCACTTACTATGTACCAGACATTGTGTTGAGCACTGAAATGAATCATATCATTTAATCTTCACAACTACCCAATGGGGAGTTATCCACATTTATAAATAAAAACGCTAATCTCACAGCAGTTAATTTTTTTGCTCAAAGTCACACAAGTAATAAGTGTTGGAGTAAGGACTCAAACCAAGGGACAGAAGCCTCTAAATTTCCACTACTACATTGCCTGCTACAATGTCAACCTTGTGAGACACAGATAAGCTTGGCTTCATGGTAGGGAACTCAGAGTGACTTCATGTTTCTAGGCCCAATCTAGCTTCATATTAGAACAGACTTTAATCCAAATTATCCCAGAAATCTGGGGATTTATGGTGACATCAATTTTTTTTTTCCAGAAGGGACAAAGACTACTATTCGTTTGGGATGAAGATGCTAGTGCTGCAAGAGAATTCTGTGGCATTGCTGTATTTGGTTCAAAGTTTCTTTATAATTCTCCCTTATTAGACTCTGTGCTTCTCCTTTGATTTATTTTCCTGATGTCAGGGATCCAGATCACTAAGAATGGGTCACATGTGTTTGCAGAGGGAGTACCATTTGTGAAGGTTTTGATGTGGGAAGGAGCTTGGCATATTCAAGGAGTAAGAGTAGCCAGTGTGGCTGGAGCATAGGGACTAGGTGGCAGAGAAACATGATGAGCCTGAGAGGGATATTAACTAATTCAGAACCTCTACAGAACTCGACTGTGGGTGTTGGTGAGACAGTGTTATGAATGAAGAAACAGTAGCAGGTAAGATTCTCTTCTACTTCAGTGAGGTAAACCCCTTGAATATACTGAAGATGGACCATCATTTAATGCCCTGCTATGATGCATTGTGTCCTAAGGAAATCTAGAGTGCAGGCACGCCCTTAATTATACTCAGAATATGCTCCTTAAGATCATGGTACTTATGAAAAATTCAGAAGTAGGGAATCTGAGCCAAGATTATACAGATAAATATATAGATAGCTATAGATGTATATATATATCTATATATATATAGATATAGATATATAGATAATTAAATGAAATGAGATTAAACTCAACATACTCTAATAGAATTAATAGGCATGTTGAAACCTTATAGTCACTAATTATAACTTAATGAAATAACAATTTAATTCCCATACATACTCCTTTCCTTTTGGATCTATAATTTACATAAAAATTATTCATCTAATGGTTAATCATCTGCCTTCCTGGTTAGACTCTAATGGTATAGCCCAAGGTTTGAAGAAAATGAGTCTTGAGCTACTCCAGGATTCCTGAAACTCAGGGGGCCCCAGGCAACTGGACCTCCTTACTTTTCTGGGCGTGATGGGAAGATCTCCACATTTTGTAGTTTTCTCCACAGAAGTGGTAGAGTTGGAGGAGGAGGTAGCCTGGGAGGTGACCTGGCAACAAAAGCAAGGGAATTAACATTTACTAAATGTTATTATGAGTCAGGCATCTTACACTTGTTATCTCCTTCAATAAGAAATTAATTAGTGCAGCTTTAATTAGCACAACTGTTTGACATAGGTGATATTAATTACCATTTTAGAGACAAGAAGAATGAGACTCACATAAGACAGGCGACTTGTCAAAGATCATACAGATATTTAAGTTGTGGAGCAGGGAATCAAATACTGTGCAATTCTGTCTGCTTGTAAAGCTGTGCCCTTCTAGCTTTCCCTTTGCCTGTTTCCTGGCCTTCCTAACAGCTATCTTCTCCCTACCTCTCAACCAGAGAATGGCTCATTTATTTGGCAATCAGGGCCTAATAGGGAGGAAGACGCAGATATGTATGATTTGTTGGCCATCTGGCATTTCTAGTTGGAAGTTGCGAAAATCTTACTGTTGAACAAACTTAAGGTAATTTCAGCATGTTCCACTCCACACCTCCTACTGCCCCTGTTTTCTCCCTGATACCACCACATGATAACCTTCCCCTTCATTTATCTTTAGTTGTGGAAATTGACCCCAAAAATTGTTTTGGGAGGCTGAACTCCAGATTAATGGTGTATCATGAGCTGAAAATAAAGTACTTTAATCAGCTTTCTTGATACCTGAGAACCCTAGGTAGATTGGAGGGAAGAGGGAAATCTTTTTTGAATATGGATGCTTAGGGGCAGTTCAAGACTATGTAAAATACAGCAGTGAGGTCTACTTTCAGCAGCAGAAGACCAGAATAAAGGCTATAGATAGACCCTTGAGAATAGGGAGAGGGAATTCCACCAAGAATAAGAATCTTTTAAAGTCAGGGCTTATGTCTTTTTGTTTTCTGGGTTTTTGTTTGTTTGTTTGTTTGTTTCCAGCATCTAACACAGTGGCTTACATATAGTAGGTGCTCAATAAATGTTTATTAAACATTCAAGTGTAAAATTCTAAAAAATATATGAATACTTGAAAAGAAACAACTTTTTGTTAAAAATTTTAAAGTAATTCACACTATAAGCACAAAATCAAGGAAGTATAGTTGCCCTTTGGGGGAACTGCTATGATTAACAGGGATATTTGCAATAGTTCCAGCCCTGTCATTAACTAGCTATGTGTCCATGGGTAAGTCACTCAGCTATTCTGTGCCCTAGTTGCCTCATCTGTAAAAAGCACAGTGTGGAATGTTTCTAAAATTCCTTTATTCATATCAGTTCATTATTTTATGCACATAATACAAATACATAATATTTATTTAGGTCCTGACAGTTTATAAGGATTCATGTATATGAATTCACTGAAGCCTCCCACAGTGTTATGAAATAAATATTATAATCTCAATTTCACAGATTAAGAAACCAAAGCTCAGATTAAGGAAGGAATTTGTACTACTGCTAAGTAAGTCTTTTGACTCAAATCCAGTCCTCTTTCCAGGTAGCACAACTCTTTCCACATTGTAATTACCTGTAGTTAAATAATGCTTCCAAAGTGCTTGAAAAATCATTTGTTACCTTAGGTCCTCAAACATCTCTCTTCCAATTGTATTTGATTGTTAATTTACTCAGCAAATTCATTTCTAAATGTCAAATCAGCCAAAGTTGACTTATTAGGAATTTCACATTCTGGAGGTCTTAATTAATGAGGCTTTCCTTTATTCTTCTGAAATGAGCCTTGGCTTTTTGGTGAAGAAAATGTATTTGCCCTGCTGGAAGCTTCTGTATATTATGAAGTGTTGTGCCTTTTAGGTTATCTAGAAATGAAATCCATGCTTTAATTGAGCTATCTCTATTATGACTAACAATAGAAAATACACCTGCCTTTGCTTTGATTTTGATTTGTATTATTAGTGCAGATATGACATTATGAATAAAGAAATCTGTATATATACCCATTTAGAATATTTTAAAAACTTACTTGATTCCATTGCATCCAATGACTAGATAGCAAATCTACTACTGGGCATTTTAACATATATTATGATAAATCATATTCCCTTACAACTTTACCTCCCTTGGGAATGACTCTTCAAATGTACATATTTCACCAGGGCATGACATACTAGCTAAGTTTTCATAATTTAACAATGTATAAAGGGACTTTGGCAGATATTACTGAACCTGTCAGACTTAACTGCATGTAAATTTAATTAGTTGGAGGAAAAACAGGTTTGGGGAAAATATCAAAATTCAATTAGTCAGCAAAGCAGAGTTATGAGCCCACTCTTTGGGGGCAATCTATTAAAAGGGAAAGGATACTTGACACCTAAAATCAACTCATTAAATGTAGTAGGCCCTTATGAGTGGTTTTTAATATTTACCACCCCTTCAAATCTATTTGGCCAGGAAACCTGGTTTGAAAGAGTTACAGTGGTAAGCATTATATAAATAAGTGTACAGAATGATTAATTGAGGTATAGGGAGAAGGTGTTTCCTCACCCTCCCCCCCTTTTAATTGATTGAAAGAGCCTGGCTCTAAATTTTTTATTCCCTTTAGAAACCAATTTAGATATGGCTGACAAGACTGTTTTATTATAAAACAAATACTGCTTTATTAACTAATCTTGTTTATGATGAATGAAGTTGTTTATGGGTATTTACTGAGTATAAGACTACTCATTCCAGAATTGGACTCCTAGTATGTTAATGATATTTTTTAAACCTTTGAATGATGTTTAGAAGAGTTATTATAACATGGAATAAATAAACCAGGGTAAGTAAATATTGCATGGGGGCTTTCTTTCCAAGTAAATATGTTCTTTCTTTGATACGTAACTTGACCTTAACTAGATTCATCATAGGCTTCCTATAAATGAACAATTTCAAAGCTATTATTTTTAAGTGAATTTCATCCCACAATAGTGCAAACATGAACAATGTTGTTTTTCTGCTTATCCTCACTTGCCACCCTCCCACTATTAGGGCAAATGTTTATTGGGAAGCTTTTTAGTCTTTTATTCCTGAAAGAAAAGGAGTATGACAAGTTTTTCATTGTAAGACAGCAGTCAAGAATAAACAACGGATGAGGAATAGTCTGGATTAGTGGGGTTTTTATCCCCCACTCTCAGCTCTACAAATATCCTTTATTGCTCTTTGATTTTGTCAAAGTTACAACTTCTTTCAACTTTGGCTTCCTCATCCATGAACTCCCTATCTAATTCAGTTTAACATTTCTATTTCTTTGTATCTGTTGGCATATCACAGTTGCTGATACATTCCTTTGTTTTTTTCTTTCTTACTTTCTTTGGTTAACCTAGGTCCTGTAGTCCTTTTACCCTTGGGACTGATTCACCTTATTTGTCTCTCCTTATGCCTTCTGTTTATTTATACAGGACAGCGGAGTTGCCTGCCTTCTCAAGTTTGCACTGGGGCTCTTTGTTTGATGACACTTCTTCCCAACTTCTGTCTCTGAAATGAGAAGATACTTTTTATCTGTCAGAGGACACTGACTCACACAATAGAAAAAGAATTGAGGGCAATATTTAATTAATTAATTAATTAATTAATATTTTTAATATAATTTATTTTCCAACTGGTTTCCATACAACACCAAGTGCTTATCTGCACAAGTGCCCTCCTAAATGCCCATCACCCACTTTCCCCTCTACCAAACCCCCATCAACCCTCAGCTTGTTCTCTGTATTTAAGACTCTCTTATGGTTTGCCTCCCTCCCTCTCTGTTTGGAACTTCCCCCCCTCCCCCTCCCCCATGGTCTTTTAAGTTTCTCAAGATCCACAGATAAGTGAAAACATATGGTATCTGTCTTTTTCTGACTGACTTATTTCACTTAGTATAATACCCTCCAGCTCCATCCATGTTGCTACAAATGGCCAAATTTCATTTTTTCTCATTGCCAAGTAGTATTCCATTGTATATATAAACCACATCTTCTTCATCCATTCATCAGTTGGTGGAGATTTAGGCTCTTTCCATGATTTGGCTATTGTTGAGAGTGCTGCTCATGAACTGTGCAGCTCATAGTGCTGCTATGAACATTGGGGTACATGTGCTATGCATCAGCACTCCTGTATCCCTTGGGTAAATTCCTAGCAGTGCTATTGCTGAGTCATAAGGTAGTTCTATTGTTAATTTAGTAAGAAACCTCCACACTGTTTTCCAGAGGGGCTGCAACAGTTTGCATTCCCACCAATAGTGCAAGAGGGTTCCCATTTCTCCACATCTTCACCAGCATCTATAGTCTCCTGATTAGTTCATTTTAGCCACTCTGGCTGGAGTTAGGTGGTGTCTCAGTGTGGTTTTGATTTGCATTTCACTAATGATGAGTGACGTTGAGCATCGTTTCATGTGCCTGCTGGCCATCTGGATGTATTCTTTGGAAAAATGTCTATTCATGTGTTCTGTGAGGGCAATATTTTAATAAAAATTAAGCTAATTTTAAAGTTAGAACAGAAACTTCAAAGTTTGATTTGTGAGTATTGAGTACTTATTTACTAGATACTGCATCAATTTGCTCCCTGCATACTATACCCTATTGAGTTGTGGAATAGCTGAGGCGTGGAGTGATATTGGAAGCAAGGAAAATGCTGTGGAACACAGAGATTAAGGAATTGTTACCATCTGAGCAAGGAATTGGGAAGCATTCACCTTAAATTACAATCAACCTCAATTATCCACTCCATAGATTGTCTATGGAAGATTCTCAAACCCAAGTTACTTTCTCTTTGGTTTCTAGCACATGCCTGGTCTGTCTTCCCAATTGTTGCATGCTTAGGAAATACAAACTGATTTTAATACTAGCCTACCAAATTTAATTGAGAAGAAATATCTGCTATTGAAATATTTAAAAAAATAATGTTTATTATTTTTGAGAGAGAGAGAGCAAGCAGGGTAGGGGAAGAGAGACAGGGAGACTCAAAATCAGAAGCAGGCTCCAGACTCAGAGCTGTCAGCACAGAGCCTGACACAGGGCTCAAACTCATAGATGACGAGATCATGAACAGAGCTGAAATCGAATGCTTAACAGACTGGGCCACCTAGGCACCCCAAAAATTTTTTTAAAAAATATAAAACACATGAAAAGTTTTGGAATTTCTGCTCTTGCAGATTAATGTATACAATAGATTTACGTGTTATAGGGAAGACCTACTGAACAATGCATAAGAGTATGGCTCTGGAGTCATATTGAATTTAAACCTGATCTACATTCTGGCTGGGTGACCATAGGCAAATAACTTGTTGCTTTCAATACTGCTGTGACAGCTCAAAAAGTGATTTCATCCATGGCGGGCTGCTGGAGCTCTGCCATTCAGAGAAGACACTCTGAAATTTTAAGAAAAAATAGTTGCAAATAATGACAAATTCACTAAATGACATTTCAGATTAACAGTGCTAATAGGTTGCTGAGGCTCCAAAGCTGATACCAAATAAAAAAACAGAGCATGGGAAAAGTAGTTTTTTTGAAGTACTATTTCACACCAAGATAGCTACCATAAAAATAACAAAAAATGAAAAAAATAACAAAAATTGGCAAGGATATGGAGAAATTGTATACTTCTGGTGGGAAGGGAAACTGGTTCAGCCACTGTGGAAAACATTTTGGCAGTTTCTTCCCTTCTAGATATATGACCAAAAGAAGTGAAAACAGAGATTCCAACAAATACAAGCACTTGCAGGTTCATAGTACCATTCTTCACAATCGCAAAGATGGGAAGAGACCAATCATTCATCAATGAATGAATAGAAATATAGATCCTATATCCATACAATGGAATATTATTTAGCTTTAGAAAACAATTGAAGTACTGACCCATTCATTGTAGATGGACCCTGAAAACTTTATACTAAGTGCAAGAAACCAGACATAAAAGACCTCATATTATATGACCCATTTATATAAAAAGATAAATCCATGGAGAGAGAAACCATATTAGTGCTTGCTAGGGCCTGAGGTAAGGGGGAAGTCAGGGAGAAAATGCTTAATGGCTATGGGTTTTTGTTTTGGGAGTGGTGGAAATATTTTGTTAGTGACTGCACAGCATTGTGAAAATGCTAAATGTTGCTGAATTGTTGACTTTATTATTATTTTTATTTGAATTATAGTTGACACATGATGTTATATTAGTTTCAGGTATACAATATAATGATACAATTAACTCTATATATAATGCTATGTTTGCCACAAGTATAGCTACCATCTGTAACCATGCAGCACTAATACAATACTATTCCACTACTTGAGTATTTATCCAAAGAAAATGAAAACACTAATTTGGAAAGATATGTGCACCTCTATGATTATTGCAGCATAATTTGCAATAACCAACATATGGAAGCTGCCTAAGTGTCTATTGATAGATGGAGTGGATAAAGGAGATGTGCTATTATCTACCTATCATATATCTATATCGATATGAGATGTATATATCTATATATATATGATATGGAATATTGCTCAGCCATAAAAAGGATATGATCTTGCCATTTGTGACAACATGGGTAGACCTAGAGAGTATATGCTAAGTGAATTGTTCAGTTTAAAATGGTTGATTTTGGGTGCCTGGGTGGCTCAGTCAGTTGACCACCTGCCTCTTGACTTCTGCTCAGGTCATGATCTCACATTTCGTGAGTTTGAGCCCCACATCTGTCTCTGCGCTGGCAGTGCAGAGCCTGCTTGGGATTCTCTCTGCCCTCCCGCACTCATGCTCTCTCTCTCAAAATAAATAAAACCTTAAAATGGCTACATTTATGTTATGTGATTTTCATTTTAATAAATTTTATCTGTATCTCTATCTTATACTTTCTAAATTTATGTTTTAGACACTCAATTTAAAAATCAGGTAATTAAACTCTGATATTTCTCTAACACACCAGAGCACTTATACACATACCCATTAAAACTATTGACATTAAGTTGCATTTTATCTACCTGTGTGTGTCTGTGTGTGTGTACAGTAGTGTTGTGAATAAGCTGTTCAGTAGCATCTAATAGAAGAAAATTTCAGCCCCAAGATAGTTTATAAAATCTGAGAAATACAAAGTAACACCCACCTATAACTTTTACCAATATAAGGAAATCTAAAATGATTACTGTATGCATGGAAAATAAAGACAAATTTGGCAAAATAAGGTCAGTTCACAGGATATATCTGTGTGCTAAGAGGTGAGACATAGCACAGTGGCCTGAGATAATGTCTGTCTTCAAAAAGCAAAATGGAAATAAGAGGAAAATATATAAACAGGACTGAGGGCCCTGACCTGGCCTGCTGAAAACAACAAAATAAAATAAAACAAAATATTTTTTGTGAATATTCTGCATACCAACCATCTCTAACAGGGATTTATGAGGTGGGAAGAGAGATGTTAGAAGAGAGAGAAAGAGTAAATATAAATGTGTTTGTATTCAAATTAATCTCCAGAGTAAACATAGTTATAAAATATCTAGAATTCAAATTTCTACCTCAGTACTTCACTATGAAAAATATTTTCTGAGGAGAAGAGGAAGCATCCCATGTCTGTTTATTAGAGAGACCTATTTGATTGGCAGATGAGTGAGGGAAATCCTGCCAACTTTGAACATCTAGTAAGTTTATTTACAGGCTACCCCTGCTTGGGGCATGGACTGCAGTCTTACAACAGAAGGAACTCTAATTTTGAGAAAGATTATTTTTGAAGGTTTAAATAATCAAAATTGGGGCACCTGGGTGGCTCAGTTTGCTTGAGTATCCAACTGTGGATTTTGGCTCAGGTCATGATCCTAGTGTTGTGGAATTGAGCCCTGTGTCAGGCTTTCTGCTAAGCATGGAGCCTGCTTAAGATTCTCTCTCCATCTGCTCTTCTTCCCCACTTGTACTCTCTCATGATAGATAGATAGATAGATAGATAGATAGATAGGTAGATAGGTAGATAGGTAGATAGGTAGATAGATAGATAAAAATATAAGACCATGCAGTGTGGTCACAAGTGAAGGAAGAGTAATCCAGAGAATACCCGCCTTCTTCCTGAGTTGTCATTACAGTTTGATTGTAATGCTGGCAGTGCTATAAATCTATCTTTTCCCTGGGGCAGCCTGCTATTTTTGTGAAGTGAGGGCCAATTTAATTAGGGTTTATTTAATGAATTGATAGGGTTGAGGGGCATAGGTGTGACACTGGGAATAAATTGATGCTTGATGTATTTTTGCCTGTAAGGTTAGAAAAGAAAAATAATGGAGAGAAAAGAGTTAATAGTTAAGACTAGGGTGTAAGTGAAATCTTGTGAGCCTTTGCAAATGATTCATTTCTACTGGCTGGCATGTCCTTTAGACCTATATATCTATAGGGACAAAAATGGGAAAATTACTCCCTGCCTTTCTGAGATATATATTTCCCTTTATTGTCTTTTCAAATCCCTATCCCTTAAATAAATATGCAAGCAAATAAGGAGAGAAAATACAACAATATAGATTTAACATAATGGGAGGCTAGGAGTAGACCAGTGATTTTTTTTTAATTCTCACTGAATGAATATTAAACATATCAGTGTTTTGTTGTATCACTGAGAGCAATAAGACCCCATCATCCCAGATTTTTACTACCTGTAATAAACTATAAGTTTTATTGACAAGACTTTAGTCTCCTGGCCTTTGTAGTAGTATTTCATCCATGGGAATCTCTGTAAGTCCCTATCCTTCAACAGCTATTTCATTTTCCACTGAGAATAATCAAGGAGGGGTAGACATTGGCTGAAGCAGAGGCATTTTGGTAAGATAGTTGTTACTTCTTCAAGGAATTTTATTGGAAGGAAATTTTTATGATTTCCAGATCAATGATAAAAACAGATTCATAACCAAATCTTCACAAAAAGTTTGTTAATACAAATTAGGTATGTTAGAGCCAGTTCCCTACTCTTTCAAAGCTTGTGTTATAGAACACACATGTCTTACTTTCCCAGAAGTGCCTTTGTTGTCAGTATTGGAGAGCAAATTATGGATTGGGTGAATACCAGGACATTTTTAATATCCTAATTAATCACTGAAGAAAGCCGTAGAATTTTTCAACAATGTTCTTTCACTCTTCTAAGATGCCTCTAACTTGGTCTGACTAAAGTAGAATGGACTAAATGAGTCTCCAAAGCCACTTCCCTTTTAGTGATTCAGTCACCTAGCTCTTCTGATACTTTTCTACTTCCTCTTCCCCACTGGAAATGAGAGAAATACAAACTAGTTTAAGCAATTTGTAATCAGCTTCCCTAACAAGCCACCCCCACACACCAGGAATACGAGTTCAAAGTACATCACTTGAAAAGATTTAAGGTGTGATTCCTCTCACCTTACTCTTCATTGTCATTTAACCCTCAATAATGGGGATAGATTATCTGTGTCTGAAATTCAAGAACTCCTTTATTTCTATACTCAGAGGCATGGAATCACAGGCAAAATGGGGTTTGGATTATTTCAAGCTTATGCCATCTATTGGGTATACCATTGCATCTTTTTATACATAGGGATATGTAGAAGTAGGTGTGTAAAGGGTTATTTCAGTTGAATTGTGTGTTAGTCGAGCTAGATTTGACTGCAGTAACAAATGACCCCTAAATTTCAGTGTTCTAGCGCAACAGAAGTTAATTTCTTATTCTTGTGAAGCTCTTCTATAAGTGCATGTGAATTTTCAGGCTACCTGACTTCACATTGTAACTTCAGATTCCTTTGATCTGGTAGTTTCAGCCTTATCCCAAGGTGACATACATTCACTTCCTCTCACAGGCCATTGGCCGGAACTAATTACTTGGCCCTGCCCAACTCTAAGGGGATCAGAGAAAAGCCGAGAAATAGATTCGTCCATGTTTCCAGAAGGGGAAGAAAACTGGATATCGGCAAATACTGGAATTGTATATAATAATTTATATTAAGTGGGTTGACCTAATAAAATGTTGACTCCTTCCTTTATGATCTTGATCAAACTTTATCTTATTTGTATAAAAGGAATGCAAGCCTACGTATTTGTGAGTTTTTAAAATGAATTGAGCCAAGTTAACTGAGAGTCCTAGAGAGAAGTACATGAAAAGTATGATCGACTTAAAGGAGCTTAGATCCATTATCTATAAAGTATACTATGAGAAAAATCAATACACAAAATCCAAACTTAAAAATTAATAAATCCTATGGGATATATTTGATTAGACTCAACAACAAATGTATATGGAATGTCCATTGTATATGCAGTCCAATTTTTGAAAAATGTTTACTACATGGTACTTTTAATTCAAGGAGCAGCAGACTTTTTCTGTAAAGGGCAGGTAGTGCATATTTTAGTTTTGTGGGCAATATGGTCTCTGTCACAACTACTTAGCTGTTTGTAGTATTAAATAAGCCATTGACAATAAATAAATGATTAAGCATGGCTATGTTCCAATAAAACTGTATTTACAAAAATAGTGAGCTGTAGTTTTTGATTTCTACTTTAAACAGTGATACTCCCTAGTGAGTAAGAAAGTTCAAAGAATGTTTTATTATGAATTGAGTAAGGGCAAAGAAATTTCAACACTAAGTCAGTAATGGTCCATCAGAAACAGAGACAAATCTCTGAAATGGTAAGTTAAGTCCATGGGAAATAGAGTTTGATTAATTTATCATTTTTCTCAAACGATTGACATTTTGTCTCAAATTATACCTGTACTTATCAGTTAGGATGGTTTGGGTCACAAGGAATAGAAAAAAACTCAAATTAGCCTATGTATAGTTATGAATTTATTAGTCCATGTGACTCAAAAATTCAGAAATAGTCTTCATGTGTAGTTTTATCAGAGTTCCAGTCCTACTTCTCTTTTGGTCTTTTTCTGCCTTTTTGCTCATATCAGCTTTGTCCCCTGGCTGGGCACTCTCATGATAACATAGTAGTTTCTAGCATTAATGGGGGTTAATGGCTTTCATATTCACATTTTGCAGAGAGGACTTGCTTTCGCATTCACATTTTGGAGAGAGAATGCTTATCTTTCATATAGACATTGGACCAAAACACTGGGCATCCTCTATTTTTTCATATTCTTAAACTAGTTGAAGTGGTAAGGAATAGAATTACTCTGACTCAAACAAATCATGGTGCATTGCTGAACCTAAGGATAGAATCAAGCCTACCTAACTGAAAGACTGAATTCATGTTAAAGAAGCAATCCCATAATTTCACACAAAACTGTTTTTACTCACATCTTCATCTTATTGCAAGTTATTATACCCTATGTGTAGAGAAAGGTGTGGCATCATAGAACAATTTTTGTTATTAGCAAGAGCCTCAACCCGGAGATCTTTAAATTTTTAAGTGTTTATTTTTGAGAGAGAGAGAGAGAGACTGTGAGTGGGTGAGGGGCAGAGAAAGACAGACAGACAGACAAACGGACAGACAGAATCTGAAGCAGGCTCCAAGCTCTGAGCTTGGAGCACAGAGCTTGATGCGGCGCTTGAACTCACTGTGAGATCATGACCTGAGCTGAAGTTGGATGGATACTTAACCAGCTGGGCCACACAGGCACCCCCCAGAGATCTTTAAATGTGGGTACCATGTTGCACTTTTACTGAAAGCCATTAGATACTGCAAGATGTCTTTTAGTTGTCTTAGGGAAGATCAGATTTCATGCTTGATGGATGGGTGTCACAAAGGTGATTGACTATTTCTGTGTGATTCCTGCAGAGATAGGCAAACTGGGCATTGATTAAGGTATACAAGAACTGCAAAGAAATAAATTTGTTGTCAGGGGACTAAATGGAGAAGGGTTAGCTGATATGTAGGGCTATATCAAAAGATTTCAATCTGAGTCCATTCTTATGGGGCTCAGAAAAAAATTAGACACATCTGTTACAAAGTCCAGAGTTAGAGACAAACCCATATCACAGGATTTTATTAGTGTCAGTGATGTAACAGTATCTCAAAATTTATAGTATAATTTAGAAAGAACCAAAATGGCAGGGGGGAGGTAACATGGTGGGGTAGTAGGACCCTAAGTTTGCCTCATAACTCAAACACAGCTAGTTACCTGTCAACTCATTTTGAATACTCAAGAAATGAACCTAAAGATGGATAGGACAAACTGCACAACTAGAGGGAGAGAAGAGGCCACTTTGAGAGAGGTAGGAAATGTGGTTTGGGGGAGAAACAGATTGTGGATGCTGCAGGGGGCTCTGGTCATGCAGAAAGACAAGAGAGAGAGGGGGAACACACAGCGGATTGTATAAGGAGAACAGCTCCCCAAAGCCACTGGCTGGGAAAATGAGAGGGGCTGATTTTCATGATTTTTTTGCAACCAGTGGAGCAAAAGACTGGAGTTTTAGAGATCCAGCATGGCTGGGTTAGGGCCCTGAGAATTCTGCCCCCCTCCTGGAAAGAAGGCAGGCAGGTAGCCTGCGGCAGGCAGCTTGATCTGAGGATCACCTAAGATGCACAGATCCCTCTTATTAGAGTGCATCTGTGAGGTAGCATTGCCTCTCTTGGGACAAAAGAGCTGACAGGCACTATTTCCCTCCCCTGTCCTTCAGCATAGGTGCAGAGACACCTGCTGAGGGTGGCTAACCAAAACAATGGCTATTCAGCCTTCTTTGGCACAAAATCCATGCCCCTGTGCTCTGGCATGATTGTCCTTCTGGGTTAAACCTCTATCAGTCCCAGTGCAGCTAAACCCTTTTCCAGAGGACCAGAACAGGTCCTCACCACACCAGGTCCCAAAAGTTTGGAATTTTAAAAGTCAGCAGGCCTGGCAAGAGTAGTACCCAAGGTGCATTGTGATGCTCACGGCAGGCAAGTGATCCAGAGACAGTGTGAAATCAGCAATCTGAAAAACACCTGTGATGCACGAGGAGAAATTATCTGCTCCTCTGAAAGTGCTACCCTAAGAGCAGCAAGCACAGACTCCCCTCTCCAGGGATAAAGGAGTGGGCTGGAACCATTTCCCTTCCCCACCCCTCAGCATAAACCAATTTCACTAGACAGTATGGCACCAACACTGGCTGCCTAAACTGCTCACACCAAGTCCCACCCCTCTGTGCTCTGCTGGTATTGCTTTTCTCAGTCAAGTGTGCCTTAGGACCAATGCAGCAACCTCTTCCCCCAAAGACCAGCACAAACACCCATACATATCCCATCTACTGACCATAGAGTTCTGGAGACCTTCATTTCTAGTGGAAATAGCATCAGGCCAGAACACACCTATTTAAACTTGCCACACTCTGGCCAAGGTCCAAACACTCCCCACTGTAGGCAAGGTGAAAACCTGCAGAGAACTGGCCCGAGGGATAGAGCAGCCAAAACACAGCAGCAGTACACAAGGTACACACCAGAGACATTTCCTGAAGCACCAGGCCCTGGACATTGTATGACTTCATAAAGCCATTACACTCAGGAGCAGGAAATGTAGCAGGTTTTCCTAGCACACAGAAGAAGACAGAAACCTAGACAAAATGCCAAGATGGAGGAATTCATCCAAAAAGAAAGAACAAGAAAAGGTATGGCCAGGGAGCTAATTGAAACAGATAGAAGTAATACTACTGATCCAGAATTTAGAGTAACAATCATAAGGATACTAGCTGTGCTTAAGAAAAAGCATAGAAGACATCAGGGAGACCTTACCACAGAGATAAAAGAAATAAAAACCAATCCGGCCGAAATGAAAAAATGTAATAACCGAAATTCAAAACCAACTGGATGTAATGATCACAAGTATAGATGAAGCAGAGAAACGAACAAGTGATAGTGTAGATAGAATTACGGAAAATAATAAAGCTGAAAAGGAGAGGGAAAGAAAATTCTTGAATCATGAAAGTAGACTTGGAGCACTCAGTGAACCTATTAAATGTAATAACATTCATATCAGGAGTCCCAGAAGAAGAGAGAGAGAAGGTGGCAGATAGCTTATCTGATGAAATTATAGCTGAAAACCTCCCCAATCTGGGGAAGAAAACAGTTATCCAAATCCAGGGGGCACAGAGAACTGTGCCTATCAAAATAAATGAAAATAGGCCAACACCAAGACATATTATAGTTAAATTAGCGATGACAACAACAACAACAACAAAAATCCTAAAAGCAGCAAGATAAAAGAAGTCCCTAACTTACAAGGGAAGACTAATAAGGTTGGCAGCATATCTCTCCAAGAAACTTGGCAAAACAGAAGGGAATGGCATGATATATTCAATGTGCAGAATGGGAAAAATCTGCAGCCCAAAATACTCTATCCAGCCAGGCTATCATTCAGAATACAAGAAATAAAGAGTTTTCCAGACAATCAAAAGGTAAAGGAGTTCATGATCACTAAACCCGCCCTGCAAGAAATATTAAAGGGGAGTTTTTGAGTGGGAAAGAAAAACCAAAAGTGACAAAGACTAGAGGGGAACAGAGAAAATCTCTAGAAATGATGACAAAGCAAGTAATAAAAGGGCACTCAGCGCATATCTATCAATAATTACTCTGAATGTAAATGGACTAAATGTCCCATCAAAAGACATGTCAGAATGGATTTAAAACAAACACACACAAACACACAAGACCCAACTATATGCTTCCTACAAGTCATTTTAGACCTAAATACACTTGCATATTGAAAGTGAGATGATAAACATTTATCATGCTAATGGATGTCAAAAGAAAGCCTGAGTATCCATACATATATCAGACGAACTAGATTTTAAAACAAAGACTGTAACAAAAGGTGATGAAGGGCACTATATCATAATAAAGTGGTCTATCCAACAAGAAGATATAACAATTTAAATAATTATGCCTCTAAAGTGGAATCACCCTAATATATAAAAATATTAATGAACATAATGGGCCTCACTGATAACACAATAAAAGTAGGAAACTTTAACACCATACTTACAGCAATGGACAGATCATCTAAGAAGAAAATCAACAAGGAAACAGTGGTTTAAATGACACTGGTGCAGATGGACTTAGCAGATATAGTCAGACATTTTGTCCTAAAGCAGCAGAATACACTATTCAAGTGCACATGAAACATTCTCCAGAATAAATCACATATTGGGTCAAAAATCAGCCCTCAAAAAGTATAAAAAGATCAAGATCATACCATGCATATTTTCAAATAACGATGCTATGAAACTTGAAATCAACCACAAGAAAAAATTTGGGAAGCCCTCAGATACATAGAGTTAAGAACATCCTACTAATGAATGAATGGGTTAACTAGGAAAATAAAGAAGATTTTTTAAAAATACATGGAACCCAATGAAAATGAAAACATGACAGTCCAAACCCTTTGGGATGCAGCAAAGGTACTCCTAAGAGGAAAATACATTGCAACTCAGGCCTATCTCAAGAAACAAGAAAGGTTGCAAATACACAACCTAACCTTACAACTAGAGGAATTAGAAACAGAGCAGCAAATAAAGCCTAAAGGCAGCAGAAGAAGGGGGATAATAAAGGCTAGAGCAGAAATAAACAAAAAACAAACAACAAAACCCTGTAGAACAGATCAATGAAACTAAGAGCTGGTTCTTTGAAAGAATTATCAAATTTGATAACCCTCTAGCCAGACTTAACAAAAAAAAAAAAAAAAAAAGAGGAAGGACCCAAAGAGACAAAGTCACCAATGAAAGAGGAAAGATCACAACCAAACACCACAGAAATACAAGCAATGATAAGAGAATACTATGAAAAAGTATATGCCAACAAACTGGGCAATCTCAAAGAGATGGATAAATTTCTGGAAACTCATGCACTACCAAAACTTAAGCAGGAAGAAATAGAAAATTTGAAGGAAAAAAACCATAAAGAGCAAAGAAATGGAATCAGTTATCAAAAATCTCCCCAAAAAACAAGAGTCCTTTCCAGACAGACAGGGGAATTGTACCAGATATTTAAAGAAGAGTTAATACCTATACTTCTCAAATTGTTCCAAAAAATAGAAATGGAAGGAAAACTTCCAAAATCATTCTATGAGGCCAGGATCACCCTGATTCCAAAACCAAAGACTCCACTGAAAAAGAGAACTACAGGCCAGTATCCTTGATGAACACAGATGTAAAAATCCTCAACAGACAATAGCAAATCAAATTCAATAGCACATTAAAACACTCATTCACCATGATCAAGTGGGATTTATTTTGGGGTTGCAAGGGTGGTTCAATATCCACAAATCAATCAATGTGATATACCACAATCATAAAAGAAAGGATAAGAACCATATCATCCTTTCAATAGATGCAGAAAAAGCATTGACAAAGTACAACATTTATGATAAAAACCCTAAACAAAGTAGGGCTAGAGGGAACATACCCCAACGTAATAAAGGACATATATGGAAAGCCCACAGCTAATATCATCCTCAATGGGCAAAAGCTGAAAATATTCCAAGGTCAGGAACAAGACAGGGATATCCACTTTCACCACTGTTGTTTAACATAGTACTAAAAGTACTTGCCTCAGCAATCAGACAAAAAAAGAAATTATATGTATCCAAATCATCAGGGAAGGAGTCAAACTTTGACTATTTTTAGATGACATGGTACTCTACATAGGATACCCAAAAAGACTCCACCAAAAAATTGCAAGAAGTGATACACCAATTCTATAAACTCACAAGATACAAAATCAACATACAGAAATCTGTTCCATTTCTATACACCAGTAATGAAGCAATACAATGAAAGATCTAAGAATCAATCCCATTTACAGTTGCACCAAAACCCAAAAGATACCTAGGAATAAACATAATCAAAGAGGTAAAATGTCCGTATTTTGAAAACCGTAAAACATTTATAAAGGAAATTGAAGATGACACAAAGAAATTAAAAAACATTCCATGCTCATTGATTGGAAGAACAAATATGGTTAAAATGTCTATACTACCCAAAGTAGTCTACACGTATAGTGTAGTCACTATCAAATTACCACCAGCATTTTAAAAAAAATGTTTTATTTATTTTTGAGAGAGAGATAGAGACAGCGTGAGGAGGGAAGGGTCAGAGAGAAAAGGAGACACAGAATCCAAAGCAGGCTCCAAGCTCTGAGCTAGCTGCAAGCACAGAGCCCAATGTGGGGCTCAAACCCACAAACCGCGAGATCATGACCTAAGCCAAAGTTGGACCCTTAACTGACTGAGCCACCCAGGCATCCCAAACCACCAGCATTTTTTAAGAGCTAATGAAAACAATCCTAAAATTTGTACAGAACCATCCATAAATGATTTCTAATAACCAAAACAATCTTGAAAAAGAAAGCAAAACTGGAGGCATCACAAATCCAGACTTCAAGTTATATTACAAGCTGTAATGATCAAGACAGTATGGTACTGGCACAAAAACAGACACATAGATCAATGGAACAGAATAGAAAACCCAGGAACGAACCCACAACTATATGGGTAACTAAACTTCAACAAAGCAGAAAAGAGTATCCAATGGAAAAAAGTCTCTTCAACAAATGGTGTTGGGAAAACTGGACAGCAACATGCAAAAAAAAAAAAAAAAAAAAAGAAATTGGACCACTTTCTTACACCACACACAAAAACAAATTCTATATGGATTAAAGATCTAAATGTGAGACATGAAACAATAAAATTACTAGAGGAGAACAAAGGCAGTTACCTCTTCATTATCAGCTGTAGCACTTTCTTTTTAGATATGTCTCCTGAGGCAAGGGAAACACAAGCAAAAACAAAATGTTGGGCTTTTGTCAAGATAAAAAGCTTCTGCACAGCGAAGGGAACAATCAGCCAAACAAAAGGCAATCTTTGGAATATTTGCAAATTACATGTTTGATAAAGGGTTAGTATCCAAAATCTATAAAGCATTTATACAACTCAACACCGCCCAAACAAATAATCCAATGAAGAAAAGGGCAAAAGACATAAATAGACAGTTTTTCAAAGACATTCAGATAGCTAACAGACACATGAAAAGATGCTCAACATCATTCATCATCAGGGAAGTACAAATCAAAACTACAATAAGATATCATTTCACACCTGTTAGGCTAACATTAATGACAGAGGAAACAACAGATTTGGCGAGGATGCAGAGAAAAGGGGACCCTCTTGCACTGTTGATGGGAATGCAAACTGGTGCAGCCACTCTGGAAAATAGTATGGGAGTTTCTCAAAATGTTAAAAACATGACCCAGCATTGTAATACTCAGTATTTACCTAAAGGATATAAAAATACTGATTTGAAGGGTTATGTGCACCCTGATGTTTATAGTAGATTGTCACCAATAGCCAAATTATTGGAAGAGCCCAAATGTTCATCAGATGATGAATGGGTAACGTAGATATGGTGTGTGTGTGTGTGTGTGTGTGTATGTGTGTGTATTATATATCTGTATATTACTCAGCCGTCAAAAAGAATGTAATCTTACCATTTGCATCAATGTGGATAGAACTAGAGAGTATTGTGCTAAGTAAAATAAGTCAGTCAGAGAAAGACAATTACCATATGATTTCATCCTATGTGGAATGTATGAAATTAATCAGATAAACATAGGAGAAAGAGAGGCGAACCAGAAAATAGACTCTTAACTATAGAGAACAAACTGAGGGTTGCTCTAGGGGAGATGGGTGGGGCTATAGGTTAAATGGCGATGGATATTGATGGTGCACTTGTGATGAGCATTGGGTGTTGTATGTAAGTGACAAAGCAATAAATTCTACACTTGAAACTAAGAAAAAAAAATCCAAGAGGAACCAAAATATAAGTTCTTTTATATCTGGACAAATAAAGTCTGAAGGAATATCATTAAAGTCTGTTAAATAATGAATGCAACAAACAACTTATACATGAACATATACACTAAAGCCTCATCTGTTAGAATTAAAAGATTTATATTTTATCTAAACAACCTAAGGCAAATGAGAAGATATATTCATTCATAAAATGAGAAATTAATTCCTACAAATCATATGTGCTCTCATAAATTGCTACAAGCTGAGAGCATACCCTCAGAAAACAAGTTTGTATTAGTTTAAGACTGATTTATATGTATAAATGATAAAGGGAAATGAAGATGTTTTTTAGACATCCTTAAACTTTGAGATTAGGGACAGAGAACAGCTTTTTTATACCATATACCAAGCCCCTCCATGACTCATGTGGCAAAGGTTTTTTTTTCCCCCTAAAAATCTACTCTTTCTGCCCTCTGTGCCTGCTTATGCACATCCTCTAACCAGGTAAATTTTAGAATACTCTTACTCCAATTGTCTAATTAACTGGAACGAGTTTCTTTTTTTTTTTGTTTCTTTTTTTGTTTGTTTGTTTTGGTTTTTGTTTGTTTTTAAATTATTTATTTCTGAGAGAGAGAGACAGCGTGAGCAGGGGAGGGTCAGAGAGAGAGGGAGGCACAGAATCTGAAACAGTCTCCAGGCTCTGAGCTAGCTGTCAGCACAGAGCCTGACGCGGGGCTCAAACCCACGAACCGTGAGATCATGACCTGAGCCGAAGTCGGACGCTTAACCGACTGAGCCAGCCACGCGCCCCTGGAAAGAGTTTAAAAGAAGGTGCAAAAATATAGGAGTGGAGAACCTCCACAAAGACATGACAGAAAAACTATGAAACTTTACAGATATGCTTCTTTAAGACTTGGAAGCTCATTTCCAATAGAATTTATTGACCAGAATGCTGCAGTTACTAAAGTCTGGATTTTCATAAAGATAGGTTTGAAATTCAGCCTCATATTTTAATAAACATGATTGTGTAGGAATTAGGGTGTATTCTCACTTCTGGTTGTTCTGCTCTCTAGACAATATACAAAGCACAATATCTTCCTCTAATAGCCAGTCTTAACTGCATTCTGGTAATGGAATTTCCTTGCCTTGCTTATAATGCTTTGCCCAGTGTCTTGTGAGTATCAGCCCTACCTACTCCTGATCTTGGTAAAAGGGGATGATTTTTCATAGCAGGGATCAGAAAACATTTTCTATAAAGGGCCAAATAGTACATACTTTAGATTTGTAGGCCATACAGTCTCTATTACTGTTACTCAACTCTGCCATTATAGGACAAAAGGAGCCATAGACAATATGTAAACAAATGAGCATAGCTATGTTCCAATAAAAACTTGTTCATGAACGCAAAATTTAAATTTCATGTCATTTTCATTTGTCATGAAATATTATTTTAATTTTTTCTAAGTCAAAATGTGAAAAACATCCTTAGTTCATGGGCCATACAAAAACATGGAGTGGGCTGCATTTGTCTACAGGCATAGTTTGCAGATCCCTAGTTTATGATGCGAGTATCAAGAGGGAGGAAGGATGGATATTTTGACTTTGCTCAACTTTCTTTACTTGCAGTGCTTCTATATTATTAAGTATTAGCCTCATTTTGTGCTAATATTGTTCATCACTTAGTAAGGTAACTGTCTCTATGTGTTCAAAATATAAGTGTGTTTCAACTTAAAAGGCCTAGAGGAGAAAGTTCCTGCTTTGATTCTCATCATATTACTTTTACACACTGTATGTTTGGAAACTGTGTAGCAAAGTAGATCAAATATATTTTCCATAAATTTTTTTGTGGTAAAAGCCTACAGGTAGCATCACATGATATATGACTATCAGCAAACAGTAAATCCTAAGTATATATGTACAGGACATGCATAGTGAACAGCAGAATCTGACAAACAAGTGGTTTGTATTGCACGAAAAAGAATATATGTTAATGTAATGCACAAGATATATTCTAATGACATATTTTGTTGTCAAAAGGGCACTTGTGGAGATGATCACCGGATGTTATATGGAAACCAACTTGACAATAAACTAATTGTGAAACATTAAAAAAAAGGCTCATTACTATTGCTTACAAAATATAATTGTTAAGTTTAATGTTAGTGGTAATAATAATTAAGGAGAAAGTAAATAATAATGAAGCCTCTGAGAATGTAGATTCTTTCTTTGCCATGCTGTAGTAGAATGGTCATTCCCTTCTCTTCAGGTTGATAGCCAGTCAGGATGAACAGGTACAAGCATACCAGTTATTCATAGCTAATATCTATTTTCATTGTACCAGTGCCCATTCTGATTGGTCAATGCCTATGATTCACTTTTGGACTTAAATGTGTATTAATTAAAAATACTAGATTGAGTCTTGGGAAGGAGATAAAAACAAAGCTAAAGTGTGAAGTGTAACCACCAGTTGTAGAAGCAATAAATAACTAATATGACTAATTTCCAGGAGTATGGAGGATAAAATACAATTATGTTGAATTTTCAGAAATATTGAAAGTAAATATCCTATTAACCTCTAAAAATCTTGATTAAAAATTCCTGATAACATCTCATAATCAAGCAAGAGATTCCAACTTGCCAGGAAAGAAAGAAAAGAAAAGAAAGGAAAGATTCCAACTTGCCAGGAAAAGAAAAGAGAAGAAAAAAAAAAAGAAAAAAGAAAAGAAAAGAAAGGAAAGGTAAGGAAAAGAAAAGAAAAGAAAAAAACTATAATTGCCAGGGGTAGAGTGCAGTATGGTCAGATTGTGTAAACTAGAAATGTGGTTGTAATGGCCATGTAGAAAAGAAGATGAGGCCTTGACTCCTTGTGAAGTGAGGTTTTAGTATTATAGATCCCCGAGGATAGCTAGTACCCTTGAATGTATGACTTTTAGTAAAAAACAAAGTATACAAAGTAAAAAATCCTAGCCACAGAGAAATAAGAAACTGTTTTTTGCCTGATATTTAGATGGAAAAAAATAATCTCTCCAAATCATTTGTAACCAATGGCTTAAAACTCAACCCAAACCTAAAAAGTAGCATAACAGTACTTTTTTCTGAGCTGATGGTTCCCCTGGGACTCTAGGCAGAAGCAAAATCAAAACACCGCTTAAGGAACATGCAATACAGGCTCTAAGGTATTCTTACAGAAATATAATAGTCCTTTAAAACAGAAATTCACAATAAAATATTACCAAACACGTAAGGAAATGGTCCACCATAATGAAAGCCAGTAGGCATAACAAACAACAAGTTTATGTCCCCGAGAAATAAAGGTAGTAGAATAGAAATATAAGGAAGAATTAAAAACTCAAAACCCTAAGAATTGAATGAGAAACTATGAAAAAATGACTGGTGGACTAACAAAATAAGAAAAGAAATCTTTAGAAATAAAAATTGTCATTTTTGGACAAATCATCAGATGGTATAAACCTAGAGGGACTTCCAGTAAGCTGTTAAATGGACAGAGGCAATTACTCATAATGCAGCAGAGAGGGATAAAGGGATGACAAAATATGAGAGGATGAGAGACATGAAAATAAGAAGATTTAAAATATATCTGAAAGGGACTCTAGAAAAGAATACTTAGAAAACATGGAGGAGAAGCAATATTCAAAGAGATAATGACCAATCATTTTTCAAAACTGATGAAAGACATAATGCAGATTTAAGAAACTCAGCAAGCATCAATCAGGAGAAGTAAAAAGGAACTCTACATGTAATCATCTCATAATGAAATGGAGAATCCCAAAGGAAAATAGAATATTTTAAAATTCACCAAAAAGAAAAGACAAATTACCTATAAAGGAACAGCAAAGAGACCAAGTTCAGACTTTAAAACTAAAGCATCTGAGGCCAAAAGAGAAACGAATATCTTCAAATTGCTGAAGAAATAACTATTTATTTAGAACTTCTATACTGAGTATCATAAATGTATACAGAGAAATAAATGAAAATTTATGTAAAGATTAAGTGCATTTACTACTTTTAAATGCTTAGTGAAAAAACTAAAAAAAAAATGCTAGAAGAAAGAAAAATGAATACAGAAAGGAGATGAATGAAGCAGGTGTGACAATACATTGGTAAATATAGGTAGGTGTAAACAAATACTGATTAAATAAAACAATGAGATTCGCGGTTAAATGATACATTTTAAGTTAATATATTATGGGTTTAGTGGTGTCTTCCCACTTCTGAAATACATGTGTTTAGGTCCTGCTTCTCAGTATCTCAGAATGTGACCTCATTGGAAATAGGGTTTTTGTAGTTGTAACTAGTTAAGGTGGGGTCATACTGGAGTAGGGTGGGCCCCCAATATAATATGAGTTAATAATGAGTGGTGTCTTTATAAAAAGGAGAAATTTGGACACATGCACACAAACATTGCATTATGCAAAGAATGGAATTATGCTGCCACAGCCAAGGAAATACCAGAAGATAGGAGCAGTCTGGACACAGATCCTCCCATGGCGCATTCAGAAGAACCATAGGCCACCAATACTTGATCTTAGACTTCTAGCTTATGGAAATGTGAGCAAGTTTCTTTTTTTAGCCACTCAATTTGTAGTCTTTGTTATCGTAAACATAGTAAACTGATATGAATTATAAAATATATTGAAACACTTCAAAACAACAGTGGTAGATATAAGGATATAATAAGGGAGGCAAGATGGCAGAGAAGTAGGGAGCTCTGTACATTTCACTCGCCCGTATCTCTTAAACAGAGAAGACCTGAAGCCATAGGACACTGAACCACAGGAGTCTGGGAGGAAAAGAGACAGAGTCCTCTAAGAAGACAGCCTCATAGGTGCGTGATTGCGAACTGGGGAAGATAAAAACGGGCCAGGACCCGAAGACACAGAGGGAAGAAAGCCCCCATCTCTGCTGGGAAGAGAAAGAGGGGCTGACACTGCTCATACAACTGTCCCTGGAGAAGAGAAAAACCTTGGCCTGGGACGGAGGGTCCTAACATCCCATCCCAAACCACAGAGCGTTCAGAGAGTGATCCTATTTCCAGCTGTGGTGCTGACTCTGGGCTGGGTGCCCCGGTCCCAGGCGGTGCCAGGAGAAACTGCTCCGCTGCTCTCCCAGCTTGATCCCTGGCTGGGAAGCGGCCCCACCTGTGGGATTACATTTCAGGTGGTATCAATAAAGCATACAGACTAAGACCTGGAAACGAGGCGGGGCTTGGGACATAGAACACATCATATCTTCCTTATCTATTCATCAGTCAGTGGACATTTGGACTCTTTCCATAATTTGGCTTTGGTTGGTAGCACTGCTATAAACATTGGGGTGCATGTACCCCTTTGAATAAGCATTTTTTTATCCTTTGAATAATTACCTAGTAGTACAATTGCTGCCTCATAGGATAGTTCTCTTTTTAATTTTTTGAGGAAACTCCATACTAGTCTCCAGAGTTGCTGCACCAGTTTGCATTCCTACCAACAGTACAAAAGTGTTCTCCTTTCTCTGCATCCTCACCAACATCTATTGTTTCCTGAGTTGTTCATTTTAGCCATTCTGAAAGGAGTGAGGTCGTATCTCATTGTGGTTTTGGTTTATATTCCACTGATGATAAGTGATGTTGAGCATCTTTTCATGTGTCTGTTAGCCATCTGGAGGTCTTCATTGGAAAAGTGGCTATTCATGTCTTCTACCCATTTCACCACTGGATTATTTGTGTTTTGGGTGTTGAGTTTGATAAGTTATTTACAGTACTGATCTATAAGTATTATTTTGATAAGTACTTCATCTTAGATACTAACTGGGTCTTAGTTTGGATACTAATCCTTTATATGATATGTCCTTTGCAAATACCTTCTCCCATTCCATCTGTTGCCTTTTAGTTTTGTTGACCATTCCTTAGCTGTGCAGAAGCCTTTTATCTTGATAAGGTCCCAATAGTTCATTTTTGCTTTTAGAGGCAAGTCTAGTAAGAAGTTGCTGTAGCAGAAGTCAAAACGATTGCTGCCTGTGTTCTTCTCTAGGATTTTGATGATTTCCTGTCTTACATTTAGTTCTTCAATCTATTTTGAATTTATTTTTGTGTATGGTGTAAGGAAGTGGTCCAGTTTCATTCTTCTACATATCACTGTCCAGTTTTCCAAGAATAATTTTCTAAAGAGACTGTTTTTTTTTCCCCATTGTATACTCTTTCCTGCTCTGTCAAAGATTAGTTGGCCATAGGTTTGTGGGTCCATTTCTGGGTTCTTTATTCTCTTCCACTGATCTATGTTTCATTTTTTGTGCCAGTACCATACTGTCTTGATGATTACAGCTTTGCAATACAGCTTAAAGTCTAGAATTGTGATGCCTCCTGCTTTGGTTTTCTTTTTCAGTATTACTTTGCATATTAGGGGTCTTTTCTGGTTCCATACAATTTTTAGGATTGTTTGTTCTAGCCCTGTGAGGAATGCTAGTGGTATTTTTATAGATATTGCATCGCACATGTAGATTGCTTTGGGTAGTATAGATATTTTAACAATATTTGTTCTACCAATCCATAAGCATAGGATATTTCTCTATTTCTTTGGATCTTCCTTAATTTCTTTCATAAACTTTCTATAGTTGTCAGGATATGGATCGTTTATTTCTTTGGTTAGGTTTATTCCTTGGTATCTTATGGTTTTTTAGTGCAATTGTAAATGGGATCGATTTCTTGATTTCTCTTTCTGTTGTTTCATTATTCGTGTATAGAAATACCAAAGATTTCTTTACATTGATTTTATATCTTGTAGTTTTGCTAAATTCATGTATCAATTCTTTTTTTTAATATTTTATTTATTTCTGAGAGAGAGAGCATGAGTAGGGGAGGGTCAGAGAGAGAGAGAGGGAGACACAGAATCTGAAACAGGCTCAGAGCCTGACACGGGGCTTGAACCCACGAACCGTGAGATCATGACCTGAGCCGAGGTTGGTCGCCTAACCGACTGAGCCACCCAGGCGCCCCTCATGTATCAGTTCTAACAAGTTTTTTGGTGGAGTCTTTTGGTTTTCCACAGGGTATTATGTCATCTGTGAAGAGTAAAAGTTTGACTTCTTCCTTTCCAGTTTTGTGTGCCTTTTATTTCTTTTTGTTGTCTCATTACTGAGGATATGACTTCCAGTACTATGTTGAACAACAGAGGTAAGAGTGGACATCCTGTTGTGTCCCTGACCTTAAGGGAATGCTTTAGTTTTTTCCCATTGAGGATGACATTATCTGTGGGCTTTTCATGTATGGATTTTATGATGTTAAGATATGTTCTTTCTATTGCTACTTTGTTAAGGGTTTTTAAAAAAAATTTTAATGTTTATTTTTAGAGAGATAGAGAGAGGGAGGGGGAAGGGCAGAGAGATAGGGAGACACGGAATCAAAGCACACTTCACGCTCTGAGTTGTCAGCACAGAGCCTGACATGGGGCTCAAAATCATAGACCATGAGATTATGACCTGACCCAAAATCGCATGCTTAATTGAATGACCCACTCAGGCACTCCTTGAGGGTTTTTATCAAGATGGATTGCTTTTTTAAAAAAATATTTTTAGGGGCGCCTGGGTGGCTTAGTCGGTTAAGCGTCCGACTTTCGCTTAGGTCATGATCTCGCGGTTCGCGGGTTCAGGCCCCGCGTCGGGCTCTGTGCTGACTGCCAGCTCAGAGCCTGGAGCCTGTTTCAGTCTGTGACTCCCTCTCTCTCTGACCCTCCCCTGCTCACGCTGTCTCTCTCTCTCTCTCTCTCTCCTAGAAATAAATAAAACATTAAATTTTTTTAAACGTTTTTATTTCTAGGAGAGAGAGAGAGAGACAGCGTGAGCAGGGGGGGGAGAGAGAGAGGGAGATACAGACTCTGAAACAGGCTCCAGGCTCTGAGCTGGCAGTCAGCACAGAGCCCAACACGGGGCTCAAACCCACGAACCACGAGATCATGACCTAAGCGAAAGTCGGACGCTTAACCGACTAAGCCACCCAGGCGCCCCAAGATGGATTGCTTTATTTTGTCAATTGCTTTTTCTGCATCTGTTGAAAGTATCATATGTTCTTTATCCTTTCTTTTATGAATGTGGTGTATCACATTGATTGATTTGTGAATATTGAACCAGTCCTGCAGCCCAGAAACAAATCCCACTTGATCATTCTTTTAATATACTGTTGAATTTTATTTGCTATTGTCTGTCTCCTTCTCTCTCTGACCCTCCCGTGCTCATGCTGTCTCTCTCTCTCTCAGGTAAAAAAAAAGAGTTAATACCTCTTCTTCTGAAACTGTTCCAAAAAACAGAAATGGAAGGAAAACTTCCACATCCATTCTATGAGTTCAGTATTAACCTTGATTCCAAAACCAAAGATCCCATAATAAAGGAGAATGACAGACCAATATCTCTGATGAACATGATTGCAAAAATTCTCAACAAGACTCTGTTAATTTAGGAAATAAAATTTAGAAGTTAAAAAAAATACTTTATAAAAAAGTATATGTCAAGTTCCAGAAGGATGATCATACATCCCAGTTGGCTTGGAACAGCTCCAATTCATGCCTTTGCCCTGGTATAACTATTTTTTTGGCCCTGATATAATTATTAATAGTGTCGCTAGTAACTCATACAGTTACTCTAATTAGGACATTTGTTTTCATTTTAAAGCTTGAAAAGCAATAAGAGAAAATATTGCTTTTGTTTACCATTCAAATATAGAAGCACAGAACTTGTATGGCATTACACATTTTCATGTAGGGACAGAAAGAGAATAAAGGAATGGGGGCTTTAGCCAAAGAGATTTGGCAAAATTAAAAATTAAATAAATACAAGGTGAGTCTCAACGGAACAAAAAGAATAAAGTAATTTTTAATTAACAGCTCATGTCTCTGTTAGAACTTGATTGATTCTTGTTTTTTAACCAAGAAATAGACTCTTAACTATAGAGGACAAACTGATAGTTACCAGATGGGAAGAAGGTAGGGAGATGGGTGAAACAGGTGATGGAGATTAAGGAGTACACTTGTCATTATGAGCACAGGGTAATGTATGGAATTGTTTAACCACTGTATTGTACATCTGAAACTAATATTACACTACATGTTAACTAACTGAAATTTAAATAAAAACTTTAAAAAAGAGATACATCAATTTTTAAGGCAAGTGAGTGATTGTGAATGTTTATGGTCCTCTCAGGTTGTTGAAAAGTTAATAGTAGATGCTGATGTTCTGACTGTAATCATCTGACTGTTCTGACTGAAACTACCCCATTCTCTGATACCCATGGATGACAGGGTAAAGAAGACTCTGCTCAGCAATTATATGAAAATAGCTATCCATTAAAAATTCCCTTATTCAAATGGAACCACTATTACCCTAATGTAGAGAGAAAAATTACAGACACAGTAGCTACCCAAAGACGTGAATATGTTATTCTCAACCACTGCTTTTAATGGGAAGGATTAAAGCATGTCATTAGCATCAAGGGCATCCCTAGAATGGGTTTCACTCAGTGACATAATGTACATAATTTGCTATTTGCCTTTGACTGGAAGACTGAGGGTTTAATTAAACACAATTCTTATATGCTAATATGAAGTACACAATTTGTTCTATAATCCATTTGCAGAAATCCTTTAAAGATGAATTTTTTTAAATAGAACTAAGATTTGTTTTGAAATTCCTACATTAGTTAGGGTAATGCAAGGGAGGTTTTTCCCCTTAGGTATAAATGTTGTCATAGACCTCCGTTAAGTCCAAGAGGGAGAAGAAGGAGGGAAATAGTGGGGGAGAGGGAGAGAGGCAAGCCATGAAAGAGTCTTGAATACTGAGAACAAACTGAGGACTGATGGGTGTTGGGGGAGAGAGGGGAGATGGGCATGGAGGAAGGCACTTGTGGGGATGAGCACTGGGAGTTATATGGAACCCAACTTGACAATAAACTATTTAAAAAAATAAAAAAATAAAAAAAAACATTAAAAAAATAAGATACATCTTATATAAAAAAGTAAGACGGAGATTTGCTAATTAAAAATATACAGATCATCCAAAAAAAATGTTGTCATAGACCATCAGCATCCTTCTCCTCAATCGTTTTTCGTCTGAAAAAATAGACATGGTTGTCATTTGGGTACTCGTTTGTTTGTTTGTTTTTTTCATTTGGTCCCCTTTTGCTAAAAAATCCTTTTTTGAGTTATAATTTACATACCATATAATTTAAATCTCCTGTTCAGTGGGTTTTTAGTTTATTTGCATATATGTGTAACCATCGCCACACTTGATTTTAGAATAGTTCCATCACCTTACAATGAAACCTGTACCCTTTAGCCATTACCTCCTCTCTCCTTATCACCCATCCCTAGCCCTAAGCAACCACTGATTTACTTTCTGTCTTTATACATTTCCCTATTCTCTGGGTGCCTAGGCGGCTCAGTTGGTTAAATGTTCAACTTGGGTTCAGGTCATGGTCTTGCAGTTCCTGGTTTAGAGCCCTGCGTTGGGCTCTGTGCCGAATGCTTGCTCAGAGCCTGGAGCCTGCTTCAGATTCTGTGTCTCCTTCTCTCTGCCCTTCCCCCGCTCATGTTCTGTCTCACTCTGTCTCTCAAAAATAAATAAAGGTAAAAAATTGTTAATATAGATTTCTCTATTGTCTACTTCCATATGATGAAATCCTATAGTATTGGAGCTTTATGGATGACTTCTTTAACTTAGCATAATGTTTTATTTATTTATTTTTAGCATAATGTTTTTATGTTCATTTATACTGTAGCGTGTATTATATTTCATTTTTTATCTGGCTGAATAATATTCAATAATATGGATATACCACATTTAATTTATCCATTTGTGTTTTAATGAACAGTTGGGTTGTTTCTATATTTTGACAACTGTGAATAATCCTGCTATAAACATTTGTGTACAAGTTTCTGTGCAGGTTATGTTTTCAATTTACTTGCGTAAATGCCTAGTATTGGAATTACTTGGTCATACTAACTCTATGTTTAATTGTATGAGAAATTGCCAGTCCATTTTTCAAAGCAGCTGTACTATTTTACATTCCCATTAGCAGTGTGAGGATTCTAATTTCTCCACATTCTCACTAACATTTGTTATTATCTGAGTTTTTGATTCTCGTCATCCTAATGGATTTGAAGTGGCATCTTACTGTGTTGTGATTGCATTTACCTGATGACTAATGACGGTGAGCATCTTTGCACATGCTTAATTGATCATCTGTATATATTCTTTGGAAATATATATTCAAATCCCCTGTACATGTTTAAATTGGATTGTTTATCTTTTTATTTTTGGCTTGTAAGAGTTATTTATATATTCTAGATATAAGTCCCTTATCGGATATATCTTTTTCAAAAATTTTTTTCATTTTATAGGCTGTCTTTTTACTTTATTGATGGCCTTTGAATCACAAAAATGTTTTACATTTTGATTAAGACCAATTTATCTATTTTTTTTTCTTTTGTTGCCCATACTTTTTGCATCACGGCTAAGAATCTTTGCCAAATACAAGATCATGAAGATTTTTCCCTTTGTTATCTTCCAGAAGCTTTATAGTTTTTTTGCAAATATACTTAGATCTTGGATCCATTTTGAGTTAGTTTTTATATATGGTATGAGGTAAAGGTCCAATTTCATTCTTTTTCATGTAGATATCCAGTTGTCCAGCACCATTTGTTGAAAAAACTATTCTCTACCTGTTGAATTGTCTTGGCACCTTTGTCAAAATTCAACTGACTATGTACAGAGGTATTAGTTTCTGAATTCCATGTTCTACTCCATTGATCTATATGTCTATCCTTGTGTGAGTACCACACTATCTTGATTACTTTTTCTTGTAGTAAATGTTGAAATTGCTAAATGTAAGTTTTCCTAATTATTTTTTTTCCAAGATGATTTTGACTCTTCTGGGTCACTTGCAATTCCATATGGATTTTAGCATAAACTTGTCAATTTCTACAAAGAAGCCACTAGGGATTCTGATAGGGATTGTACTTAATCTGTACATCAGTTTGGGGAGTATTGCTATCTTCACAATGTTGTCTTCTAGTCCACAAATATAGGATGTTTTCGCATTCATTTAGATCTTCTTTAATTTCTTTCAGGAATGTTTTGTAGTTTTCAGTGTACAAGTTTTGTACTACTTCTGTTAAATCTTTTCTGAAGTATTTTATTCTTTTTGATGCTGCTGGGAATGGAATTGTTTTTTTAATATTATTTTTTGGATTGTTCATTGGTAGTGTATAGAAATACAATTAATTTGTGTATATTAATCTTCTATCCTGCACCCTTCTTGAACTCATTTATTAGAAATAATAGTTCCTTAGTGGGTTCCTTAGTGTTTTCTGTATACAATGGCATCTGTGACTAGAGAAAATTTACTTCTTTTCCAATCCAAATATCTTTTTTTCTTGAATTTTTTAAAGTAGGCTTCACACCCAGTGTAGAGACCAATGTGGGCCTGAACTCACAACCCTAAGATCAAGACCTGGGCTGTGGTCAAGTGTTGGACAATTTACCAACTGAGCCTCCCAGGTGCCCCTATTTTCTTCTTGTTTCATTGCTTTGGCTAGAACCTTCAGTGCAATATTGGAGTAGTAGAACAGAAATGTTTGCCTTAGCTCCCAATCTTAGTGAGAAAGCATTCAGTATTTTACCATCAGGTATATTGGTAGGTTTTTCATAGATGCCTTCTATCAGATTGAAGAGGTTTAATTCTACTTTTTGCTTGTTTGTGGTTTTTTAATCATAAGGGGACGTTACATTTTGTCAGATACTTTTTCTCAGTATTTTGAAATGATCGTGTAATTTTTGTTTTTGTTTTAATTTTAGTTAGTTAACATACAGTGCAATGATTTCAGGAGTAGAATTCCATGATTCATCAATTACATACAACACCCAGTGTTCATCACAACAAGTGCCCTCCTTAATACCCATCACATACCTAGCCCATCTCCCACTTACCTTCCTCCATCAACCTTCAGTTAGTTCACTATCATTGAGAGTCTCTTGTGGTTTGTTTCCTTCTCTCTTCTCCACCACCCCTTTCCCATAGGTTCATTTTATTTCTTAAATTCTGCATATGAGTGAAATCATATGGTATTTGTCTTTCTCAGATTGATTTATCTTGCTTAGCATAATACATTCTAGCTCCATCCATGTCATTGATGGTTGAGTAACATTCCATTGTATATTTTTACCACATCTTCTTTATCCATTCGTCAGTCGATGGACATTTGTGCCCTCTCCATAGTTGGGCTATTGTTGATAATGCTGCTATAAACATTGGATGCATCTGTATTTTTGTATCTTTTGGGTAAATACCTTGTAGTGCAATTGCTGGATGGTAGGGTAGTTCTGGTTTTAGTTCTTTGAAGAACCTTGATACTGTTCTCCAGAGTGGCCACACCAAGGTTTCACTCCCACCAACAGTCAGTACAGGAGAGTTCCCCTTTCTCCTCATCCTTGCCAATACCTGTTGGTTTCTTGTGTCGTTAATTTTAGCCATTCTGACAGGTGTGAGGTGGTATCTTATTGTGGTTTTTAGTTGTATTTCCCTGATGATGAGTGATGTTGAGCATCTTTTCATGTGTCTGTTAGCTGTCTGGATATCTTCTTTCGAAAAGTGTCTATTCATGTCCTCTGCCCATTTCTTTAAAACTTTTTTAAAATGTTTATTTATTTTAAGAGAGAGAATGATCATGAATGAGGGAGGGACAGAGAGAGGGAGAGAGAAAATCCCAAGCTGACTCCATGCTGTCAGTGCAGAGCCTTGTGTAAGGCTCAAACCTATGAAACTGTGAGATCATGACCTGAGCCAAGGTCAAGAGTTGGATGCTCAACTGACTGAGCCACCCAGGCACCACCTTTCTGCCCATTTCTTAACTGCATTCATTATTTGGGGGGTGTTGAGTTTGATGAGTTCTTTATAGATTTTGGATACTAACCCTTTAGCAGATATGTCATTTACAAATATCTTCTCACATTCCTTAGGTTGCCTATTAGTTTTGTTGATTGTTTCTTTCTCTGTGCAGAAGCTCTGATATGTACTAAAATAATTGATTTTCAGATGTTAAACCAACCTTGCATCTATGGAATAAATCCGATGGATTCATATTATAATTCTTTTTATATTTTGCTCGATTCAGTTTGTTAGTATTTTATTGAAGTTATGTGATAATTATTTTTATTGAAGTTATCAATTCTACTCCTTTGGACATTAGGGAAACATTTTACTATAGTATACCATTTCTTTCTCTCCTTATAATGTTGGATTAATGGGATGAAATGCTCAATTCTGGATCAACTAGATAAATAAAACAATTCATGCTAATAACCTCTGTTTCAGTGTCTTATTCCATTTAGGAAACAAAATCTATTTTATTTATTTATTATTATTAAGATATCATTGTCACATTGACACATTATATTAGTTTCAGGTATGTAACATAATGATTTGATATTTGTTAATATTGCAAAATGATTACCACAATAAGTCTAGTTAACATCTATCACCATGCATAGTTATAATATTTTTGTAATGAGAATTTTCAATATCTACAATTAGCAACTTTCAAATATATCATACAATATTATTAACTATAGTTACTATGCTGTAAATTATATCCCCAGGACTTATTTATTTTATAATTGGAAATTTGTCCTTTTTGACCGCCTTCACCCATTTTTCCCACTGCCCACCAATCTGTTCTCTGGCAGCCACCTCTGGCAATCACCAATCTGTTCTCTGTATCTATGTGTTTAGGTTTTAAACAAAATCTATTTTAAAGTTTTAATTTGTCTCCAAAGTTTATTCTATTTGTTAGTTGAATTGCTGCTATTGCTTATTTTCCCAAAAATTAACTATTATTATTTTTCATCTTTGATTAATAAATGAACTAGGTAATTTATCCTTTGTGGCTGAAACTGAATTATTTAGTAACAATTGTAGTAAAATGGCACTGGTTTCAATTGGAAGGAGTTCAGGTGAAAATCCATTTCTATAACCTACTTCGTCCTTCTGCCCAGATTTCAATAATTTACTCCCTACCCCTTAACACTACTCCCTTCTTTCCATTTAATGCCAAGCATGTTGTGCTTCATTACCCTTGATTGATTCATTTTTCTTCTCTGTCTTCTGCATAAATATGGAGTACACATCTTCTTGTAGCTAACATTGTTTATAGCTGTTTTTTGCATTTACTTACCTCTTATGCCTGAAATAACACTTTTACATGTCTCTGATTTTAAACATGACTGGAGTCAAAGGGTGTGAATATGTTCTTCAGGTTAGGACTTTGCATAACTGGCAACTGTGACATCTTTCTCAAATAGTGTATTAAATGTGTCTAGGTCCCATCCTCATCTTCAGTGGTTTGTTCCCCCTGTAATAACTTCCTTAGCTTGGTATCTAATACACTCCATATTGTAGTCTACCCTATCTACAAGCACAGTTTCCACTGTTTCCTGTTGTGCACCATTTGCTATAATTAGGCTAGCTTCCTCATTGTCTTAGATGCACACTGATTTTTTTTCTTGCCTTATTTTACTTAGATGGAATGACTATCCTCTCTTCCACATTGATATAAATTCTTGAAGACTGAATCCAAGTGACACTGAGCCATGAAGACATCCTTGACTAGATTAGCCCTCAATACTCTTCTTTGAAATACAGCATTTATAATTGTGATTACAGGTTTATAGTTATGGCATTTTCTATTTTTACCTCTTATTTCACATGTGTTAGTGATTATGTAGGGTTTTGGCACAGCAGCGGTCATGCCTCATACCTCTTTTTACTCTTTGTGGAACAAGATAAGTGCTCATTAAATCTTTCTGATGAATTGTAATATCCACTTCAAATTTTATTTCACTATTTTTAAGTAACTAGAAGTTGGCCACACTTTTTTTTCCTTAAATAGTTTATTGTCAAGTTGGTTTCCATATAACACCCAGTGCTCATCCCAACAAGTGCCCTCCTTCATGCCTATCAACTCCCTTCCCATCTCCCCCACACCCATCAGCCTTCAGTTTGTTCTCAGTATTCAAGCATTTCTCATGGTTTGCCTCCTTCCCTCTCCCCAACTATTTTTCCCCTTCTTCTCCCTCATGGTCCTCCATTAAGTTCCTCCTAAATCACATATACGTGCAAACATATAGTAGTTGTACTTCTCTGCCTGACTTATTTCTGTCAGCATAACACCCTCAAGTTCCATCCATGTTGCTACAAATGACCAGATTTCATTCTTCCTCATTGCCATGTAGTATTCCATTTTATAGATAAACCACATCTTCTTGATCCATTCATCAGTTGATGGACACTTAGACTCTGTCCATGTTTTGGCTATTGTTGAGAGTGCTGCTATGAACATTGGGGTCCATGTGCCCCTATGCATCAGCACTCCTGTATCGCTTGGGTATATTCCTAGCAGTGCTATTGCTGGGTCATAGGGGAGTTCTATTGTTAATTTTCTGAGGAACCTCCATACTGTTTTCCAGATGGGCTGCACCAGTTTTTATTCCCACCATTAGTGTAGGAGGGTGCCTGTTTCTCCACATCCTCTCCTGCATCCATATTCTCCTGATTTGTTCATTTTAGCCACTCTGACCGGCGTGAGGTGGTATCTCAGTGTGGTTTTGATTTGTATTTCCCTAATGATGAGGGACACTGAGTATCGTTTCATGTTGGCCATCTGACACATTGGCCATCAGAAACGTTTCATGTAGGCCGTCTGGATGTCCTCTTTGGAAAAGTTTCTGTTCATGTCTTCTGCCCATTTCTTCACTGGATTATTTGTTTTTCAGGTGTGGAGTTTGGTGAGTTCCTTATATATTTTGGATACTAGTCCTTTATCTGATATATCGCTTGCAACTATCTTTTCCCATTCCTTCAGTTGTCTATAGTTTTATGGATTGTTTCCTTTGCCTTGCAGAAGCTTTTAATCTTGATGAGGTCCCAATAGTTCATTTCTGCTCTTGATTCCCTTGCCTTTGGCGATGTGTCAAGTAAGAAATTGCTGCGGTTGAGGTAAAGTAGGTTGGTTCCTGCTTTCTCCTCTAGGGTTTTGATGGTTTCCTGTCTCACATTTAGGCCTTTTATCCATTTTGAGTTTATTTTTGTGTATGATGTGAGACAGCGATCTAGTTTCATTCTTTTTATGTTGCTGTCCAAGTCTCCCAGCAACATCTGTTAAAGCAGCTGTCTTTTTTCATTGGATACTCTTTCCTGCTTTTGTTGGCCATCCATTTGTGAGTCCAATTCTGAGTTCTCTATTCTATTGCACTTGTCTATGTCTTTGTTTTTGTGTCAATACGATACTATCTTGATGAGTATAGCTTTGTAGTAGAGGCTGAAGTCTGGGATGGTGATACCTGCCATTTAGGTTTTCTTCTTCAATATCACTTTGGCTATTCGGGGTCTTTTGTGGTTCCATAGAAATTTTAGGATAGTTTGTTGTAGCTTTGAGAAGAATGCCAGTGTAATTTTGATAGAAATTGCACTGAATGTGTGGATTACTTTGGGTAATAATGACATTTTAAGAATATTTATTCTTCAGATCCATGAGCATGGAATGTTTTTCCATTTCTTTGTGTCTTCTTCAATTCCCTTCACAAGTGTTGTATGGTTTTCATCATACAGATATCTTATATCTTTGGTTAGGTTTATTCCTAGGTATTTAATGTTTTTATTTTTGTGCAATTGTGAATGGGATCAGTTTCTTGATTTCTCTTTCTGTTGCTTCTTTGTTGATATATAAAAACGCAACTGATATCTGTACATTGATTTTGTACCCTGCAACTTTGCTGAATTCTTGGATCAGTTCTAGTAGGCTTCTGGTGAAATCTTTCTGGTTTTCTATGTGGAGTATCATGTCCTCTATGAAAAGTGAACGTTTGACTTCTTCTTTGACAATTCTGATGCCTCTTATTTCCTTTTGTTGTCTGATGGCTGATGATAGGACACCCAGCACTATGTTAAACAACAGTGGTGAGAGTGGACATCCCTATCCTGTTTCCGATCTCAGGGGGAAGGCTCTCAGTTTTTCCCCGTTGAGGATGATGTTAGCTGAGGACTTTTCATAAATGACTTTTATGATGTTTAAGTAAGTTCCTTCTATCCCGACTTTCTCGAGGGTCTTTATTAAGAAGGGATGCTGTATTTTGTCAAATGCTCTATCAACAGGACCATATGGTTTTTATCTTTTATTTTGTTGATGTGATGTATCACATTGATTGATTCATGAATATTGAGTCTACCCTATAACCCAGGAATGAATCCCACTTGATCATGTTGCATAATTCTTTTTATGTGCTATTGCATTTGATTTGCATCTTGTATCTTTTGCATTTGCATCTTTGTATCTTGTTGAGGATTTTGCATCCCTATTCATTGAGGATATTGGCCTATAGTTCTCTTTTTATGCTGGGTCTCTGTCTGGCTTGGGAATCAAAGTGATGCTAGCTTCATAGCATGAGTCTGGAAGTTTTCTTTCCATTTCTATTTTTTGGAATAGCTTGAGAAGAATGGGTATTAACTCTGATTTAAATGTCTGGTAGAATTCCCCAGGGAAGTCACCTGGCCAAGGGCTCTTATTTGTTGGGAGATTTTTGATAACAAAATTCAATTTTTTCACTAGTTATTGGTCTGTTCAGATTTTCTATCTCTTTCCGTGTGAATTTCGGTAGTGTGTGTGTGTTTAGGAATTTGTCCATTTCTTCTAGGTTTCCAGTTTATTGTGATGTAATTTTTCATAGTATTCCCTGATAACTGCTTGTATTTCTGAGGGATTGGTTGTAAGAAATCCATTTTCATTCATGATTTAGTCTTTTTGGGTGCTCTCTCTTTTCTTTTTGAGAAGCCTCGATAGAGGTTTATCAATTTTGTTTATTTTTTCAATTTTGTTTATTTTTTCAATAAAGCAACCCTTGGTTTCATTGATGTGTTCAAGTGGTTTTTTTTTTTTTTTTTTGAGTCTATATTGTTTATTTATGCCCTGATTTTTATCCTTCTTCTTTTTCTATTGGGTTTGGGTTGCTCTTGTTGCTCTCCTTCTAGTTCCTTTTGTGCGCTTTTTAGTTAGATTTTGTATTTGTGCTTTACATTGTGAAATAGGCCTGGAGTACAATGTACTTTCCTGTTAGGACTGCCTTTGCTACATGCCATAGAGTTTAGATTGTTATATTTTCATTTTCATTTGTTTCCATATATTTTTTAATTTCTTCTCTGATTGCCTGATTTGCCCATTCGTTCTTTAGTAGGGTATTCATTAATCTTCATGTTTTTGGAGGTTTTCCAGACTTTTTCTTATTATTGATTTCAGGTTTCATAGCATTATGATCTGAAAGTGTGCATGATATGATCTAAATTCTTTGATATTTATTGAGGGCTGCTTTATGACCCAGTATGTGATCTATCTTGGAGAATTTTCCATGTGCACTTAAGAAGAAATTGAATTCTACAGCCTCAGGATATAGAGTTCTAAATATATCTGTCAAATCCATCTGGCACAATGTGTCCTTCAAGTCCATTGTTTCTTTATTGATTTCTGTCTAGTTGATCTATCCATTACTTTAAGTGGAGAATTAAAGTCCCTTGCTCGTAGCACATTCTTTTCCATAAGATTGTTTCTGTTTGTGATTGTTTTATGTATTTGGGTGCTCCTGAATTCGATATGTAGACATTTATAATTGTTAGCGCTTCCTAATGGATAGACCCTGTAATTATTATATAATGCTCTTCTTCATCCCCTGTTACTGTCTTTGCTTTAAAATCCAGTTTGTCTGATATAAGTATGGCTACTCCAGCTTTCTTTTGACTTCCAATAACATAATAGGTATTTTTCTATCCTCTTACTTTCAATCTGAAGGTGTCCCCAGGTCTAAAGTGAGTCTCTTGTAGACAGCAAATAGATGGATTTTGTTTTTTTATACATTCTACTACCCTATGTTTTTTGATTGGGACATTTAGTCCATTTATATTCAGTGTTTTTATTGAAAAATATGGGTTTAACAGCGTCGTGTTTTTTGTTGGATTCTTGCTTGTAGTGGTGTCTCTGGTATCTTGCGTTCCTTGCAACATTTCCCTCAGATAATCCCCCGTAGGATTTCTTGTAGGGGTGGTTTTATGGTGATGATTTCTTTCAATTTTTCTTTATTTGTGAAGACTTTTATCTCTCCTTTTATTCTGAATGACAGACTTGCTGGATAGAGGATTCTTGGCTGCATATTTTTTTCTGTTCATCACATTGAAGATCTCCTGCCATTCCTTTCTGGCCTGCCGAGTCAGTAGATAGGTCTGCAATCACTCTGATAGGTCTTCCTTTGTATGTTAGGGTCCTTTTATCCCTAGCTGCTTTCAGAATTCTCTTTGTTCTTATATTTTTCCAGTTTCACTATGATATGTCTTGTAGAAGATCAATTCATGTTACGTCTGAGGGGAGTTCATTGTGCCTCTTGGATTTCAATGTCTGTTTCCTTCACCAGATTGGGGATGTTCTTGCTATAATTTGTTGAAATACTCCTTCAGCGCCTTTTCCTCTCTCTTCCTCTTCTGGAATTCTGATGATACAGATATTTTTCCGTTTGATTGTATCACTCAGTTTTCGAACTCTCCTTTCATGCTCCTGGATCAGTTTATCTCTCCTTTTCTCACCTTCCTCTTTTTCTATAATTGTGTCCTGTAAATCACCTATTCTCCTCTCTGCCTCTTCAATCCGTGCAGTGGCTGCCTCCATTTTTTATGCTCCTCATTTATAGCATTTTTAAATTCATCACAACTATTTTTAAGCTCCATAGTCTTTGTAGCAATAGCTTCTCTGATGTCTTCCATGCCTTTTTGTTCAAGTCCAGTGATTAATTTTATGACTATTTTTCTGAATTCGTGTTCAGAATATATTATTCAGTTATATCTGTTTTGAGCAGTTCTTTAGCTGTCATTTCTTCCTCTAATTTCATTAGAGGAGATTTCTTCCATTTCATTATTTTGGCTAGCTCTCTGTCTCTAGTTTTAAAAGCTTGTTATGCGCTCTGCACTTGCAAGTACTGCTATATTAAAGAAGGCTCATTGACTGTCCAGTGCCTGTCCATTCACAACTGTTCTTTTAATGGTGTCTCTTAATCTCTCTTACTGAGATCGTTATTTTATTTCCCTAGTCATAGTGGTATTTGGGACTCTCCACCATGTGTACTTTGGCTTATTTCTTGAGGTAGTACTGGAAAGGAAAAAAGGCAGAGAAACACACAGGGAACAAAGGCACACAAATGCACAGAGAAATCCAACAAACAAGCAAACCAAAGGGAAAAAGAAAATGAAAACAATGAAGGAAAAAAAGAGAAAAAAGAGGAAGAAAAGAACAGAAAAAAGAAAAAAACCCAAGACAAAGGACAGTCTTAAATCACAAAACCAGAATTCCCAGCTACAAATAAAGAGCAGGGTATATGCAGTGCTGATGGAAGAGCATATACAAAGAGAGAAATGACAGGGCGGGGAGAAAGTAAAATTGTACAGTGACCAGGCAGAGACACTACAAGGCTTAATTCAAAGAGAGAAAGAGGAGAATATGGTAGGAGTCTAGGAAAAAGACACAAAAATAATGTTATTCAGAGAAACTATATAGTCTGATTAGTCCAGAGAGAGAGATAGAAAACTAGCAGTGGAGGTGTAGAATATAATCTAGAGAATGGATTAAATGTGACTGTTTAAGCAAATCAATGACCAGAGTGCCCAGTTCTGCAGAGGGGATGGATATGAATGAGACAAGGGAAAATATATCTGAATAGAAAGAATTGATCTAGAATTAATCACGGCAGTGCATCCATGCTGGTCTTCCCTGTGCTTTGGTTAAAAAAAAACAAAAACAAAAAACCAGCTCTCCAGCGGGGATGGGCATGGTTTGGTGTAGACAGGTCTTAGCCTCCACTGCATCCAGCACGTGCTCCATGAGGTCCCGCCCTCGTTGTTGTGGGGAGAAAAATGGTGGAGCCCCAGTCCCTTCTGGAACCAAGCATTGCAACTCATTCTTTTGGGTCTGATCTCCCTGTGTTGGGGGCGTAGCCAAGGTGGGTCATATTCTATGTCCCAAGCTGTGCCTCATTCCCAGGTCTTACTCCACGCCCTTTATTGATACCTCCCGAAATATAAATCCACAGGCCACGTCCTTCCCAGTTGGGAATTGACCTGGCAGAGCAGCGGAGCAGTTTCAGGCAGGGCTGCTTCCCAGCTGTGGATCAAGCCAGGCAAGCAGCAGAGCAGTTTCACCCAGCACCACCTGGGACTGGGGCATCCAGCCCAAAGTCAGCTCCACAGCTAGAAATAAGATCACTTTCTGAATGCTCTGTGGTTCAGGATGGGATGTTAGGACCCTCTCGGTCCCGGGCCGAGGTTTTTCTCTTCTCTAGTGACAATTCTATGAACTGTTTCAACTGCTCTTTCTATTCCCAGTGGAGAGGGGGGCTCCCTCCCCTCTGTGTCTCCAGGTCCCAGCCCGTTTTTATCTTCCCCAGTTCGCACTCACACACTTATGATGTTGTTTTCTCACCGGACGTTGTCTCTTTTCCTCCCAGACTCCTGCGGTTCAGTGTCCTATGGCTTCAGGTCTTCTCAGTTTGAGAGATCGGGGCAAGTGAAAAATGTACGAAGCTCCCTACTTCTCTGCCATCTTGCCTTTCCCTCCTGCTCCATGCATTTGAAGTTGGTCACTCTTATCATCAATTATTTCTAGAACTTTTTTTTCTCTTCTATGCCTTTCAGTCTTCAGTCAATCATCAAGTATAGTAAAACCTTGTGTTGTGAGTAACTTGCTCTGCAAGTGTTCCACAAGACAAGCAAATATTTATAATAAATTTTTTAATGTTTATTTATCCTTGAGAAAGTGAGAGAGACAGAGAATGAGCAGGGAAGGAGCAGAGCGAGACAAGGACACAGAATCTGAAACAGGCTCCAGGCTCTAAGCTGTCAGCACAGAGCCCGACACGGGGCTCGAACCCACAAACCGTGGGATCATGACCTGAGCCGAAGTCGGACACTCAACCGACTGAGCCACCCAGGCGCCCCAATAAATTTTAACTTGATAAATGAGCAATGTCTTGCAAGTAGTATGTGATGCCGAACATCACATGATCACAACTTAGCTGATGGTTCTTGAAATTCGTTTTGATATACAGGTGCTTTGAACTGCAACATGTATCTGTAATGAATTATGCTTGCAAACCAAGGTTTTATTTTATATTTTAACAATATATTATACCCAAACAGTTTATCTACCGTAAAATTATTATACAATTCCAGGCCTCTGTCTGAGTATTCTAGCACTGCTCTGTATCTTATAAGAATACTAAACTACCAAAAGCAAAGGTAACTTCTTGAGGCAATAAAAAGTTTCTTTACATTCTAAGACCAACCTATGCTCAAAAACAGGCAAGTAAGTTCAAGATCTGGCCAAATTTTTCTGAGAACCGAAAGCTTCTTGGAGAGTCGCATAATCATCATGTTGCTGCTGGTGGTGATTGTGATATTTGCAATCTTAGTCTGAATAATATGTCACTATAGACATAGGGTATGAAATTTGTGGCATGCGGAAGCAATGAGTGGTGATCAGTGATTGAGGCAGGACAAGAGGTCAGAAATAGCACAATTAAGGGTTTGGCTCAACCCAGAGATTCCATGAAGAGGTTTGAGTCATTGTATCTAGGCATGCAAGATTCAGGCAATACACAAACTGTGGTGGCTCAGGCAAAGAAGAAATCATAGAAGTACTCGGAATAGCAGCAAGGAGAGCTTTAAGTTAACACTTACTTCATTCAGAACTATTTCATTTACTTCTCATTTGGGCAAAAGCCAATCACAGTTCAAATGGGCTCAAGGGCATGTAAAGCCAGGGTAAATGTCTTAACCTGCTTTTAGTGAGAGATGTTGAGCCATGGCAAAAAGAAGATGCTTATATTCTAGCAAAAGAGAGCAGTTTAATAATGGAATAAGAATAGACTGAAACAAGCAATATGTATATATAGGATTTTTTTGAGGTGTGGAAAAATATATTGTAAATTAGAATGCAGAGGTCCTGCTTTGTAGCAAATCCAATGACTATTGATTTTGATAATGCTGAAATAAGAAGTTATTCATGCATATAGATTCTGTCTGGTACAATTTGCAGCCTAACTGATTAGCTTCTGATAAATCAGAAAAAAAAAAAAAGAAGGAAGGTAAACTCTGCTTTAAATAATCAAGAATCATTATAGCTTAAGATTTTTGTTTTGGCATGAGGACTGATTCTGTCTTAGCATTTCTTCCACTAAAAAAAATGGGCCATCTGAAGGCTAAAGTAATGTTAAATGATAGTTATTGTACATGATGTTGTGCTTATAGTGCCTAGTAGGGTAGACACTCAAGACCTGTCAGTCCCATTGTCTTTTAGCCAGTCAGATAGATGACAGTTGACTCTCATAAGTAAGGATGAGAAGTTTCTTATTCCTGAATATCAAAGTTTGTGAGTTCATGAATCTTTTGGCGTGGCCTTGCTAGTATTCTTGATCTTTTACCACTATCATTGTTCATGTTGTTCTCTCATCCCACTCCAAATGCTCTCTCATTTCCTGTCTAACATTACAACAATTTCTACCCATCCTTCAAGGCTCAGCACAAGCCTGATCTACCCAGGGAGCACCATTTGGTTATTTCTGTACACACTGAGTTCTGCTTGCTCTGATCCTCTAGTTTCTTTAACAGTAAAATATCCATCAACATTCAGTTAATGTATTCTTCTTTCTTAAGTTATTTAATTCAAATAGACTAAATTCAATATTGAAACTCACTCATATATTTGTCTTGATGTTTCCACGGTGCCTAACACTACTCTAGTTATACATCTACAACATATACACACACAACATTTGCTTCAGAATGGGATCACTGTATACTTTATTATCCAAATCAGGAACTTTTGGGGAAAAAAAAGTGCTATTAATTCTGTTGGGCCTCCTTGGAAATCTGCTCCCAAAATAGGATGATCTGTTAGATAAGGTAGAGGGAGAAGAATATATAAATAAATATGTAATAAAGCGAAATGTTAATGGAAGACTTTTGGTGATGATCACTGTAAAATCACTTCAACTTTTCTGTATCTTTAAAAGATTTTATAAGAAAATTTTGAAAAATATAATTATGCTGGGACAAAATGCATAAACTAAGATATAGTCATGCTAGTTCAGAATTTTTGCACATTTGATCTCAAAAAGAAAAGCATGGGTAGGTGGATGGATGAAAAGGAGGGAATAGGAAGCGATGTAGCTAGGTATATGACCATGGTATAAATTAATAGATTAATTTAAGAGCTAGGGTTAGGAATCTGGGTTTAACATCAAGAGTAACATACCATTCTTCTGAAACTGACAGTTATGTAGAGGCTTTTGGACATTACATTTTTAAAATGGGTCACCAGGGAAGAGCAGTGACATGTTTAGGGAGGAGGACCAAATGAAGATGTTACATTTGATTCTGATGTAGCACTATTTACGTAGCACCAAGCAAGGGTACAACAGAGGCCAGGCTTCTGTAAAGCATATATCCTCAGGAAGCAGATCTTTTAGTTTGTTGACATTAGTAGGAGCAGTTGGCATCACAGGTGTTAAGGGTAGAAACATCTCATTGAAAATCCATAGGAAATCCTGGCTCTTTTTGTTTCTTTGCTCTACATGGAGAGTGTTTCTAAAAAGAAAATGTAGATTTTAATTATTTTTAAAACTACTCGTTTCCTACAATCTAACCCAATGTTTCCCAAACTTGGCCTCACACTAGAATCATCTGGGTACTTTTAAAAAGTACTGGTGCCAGGTTGCCTGCGTGTCTCAGTCAGTTAAGCTTCTGACTCTTGATATCAGTTCAGGTCATGATCTCACAGTTGGTAGGTTTGAGCCCCATGTCAGGCTTTGTGCTGATGGTGCGGAGCCTGCTTGGGATTCTGTCTCGCCCTCTCTTTGTCCCTCCCTTGATCATGCTCTCCCTCTTTCGAAATAAATTAGTAAATTAAAAAAAATACTTGTGTCTGGGGCCAATCCCCAGGGATTTTTATTTAATTGAGTATGGGGTATGACCTGGAAATCAGATTTAAAAAACCTCCCCATATGATTCTAAAGTTTAAGAACCACTGATTTCATTTTTGGTATGTTGATAGATCTTCTATTCAAAGGGGTTCTTGACCATAGGGATAGCTCCCAATGACACTACAGATGAACTTTTATGCAGGATACATAGACAGGGTGTTCCTGTTTCTGGGAGAGAAAGGCTAGGGAGAGAGAATTGTGTGAAATTTTGTTCTGTGTACAGGAATTTTAAACTACAATACTTCTATTAACTTATTTTTCTGTTCTACTCCCTGTGATCCATAAATAATAAAAAACTGAATAAATGTTTAATTAGTCATGATAATACACTTACATATTTTTTTCATCTTGTAAATTTGGATTTTTTTCTCAGGCCAAAGCCTATCTGTTATTTTAGAGTATTATATATCTACTTAGTTCAAGTAATGCAATATACCTTATATTCTGTCATGGCTAATAGTGAAGCGTTGCTGAATGAGGTGGTGAGGAAAATTGTACATTCCTTTTTCACCTATTTGATAGAATGGTTTTAGGAAGTGGGTAAAGGTACTATTTTACTAGAAACTAACAGCAGGAATCAGATTGTAAGCAATCTGTTCTGGATACCTATATTTTCTCCTCTCTTGATCAAAAAGACAAGTCACTACTTATGATATCTATTGCTTATCTATTATTGCCTGCAACAGCGACATAAACATCCTCTTTGGAGAGTCCTGGTATATGGCCGTAAGCCTACCTTACTGCAAAATTCAGCAACCTGTGAATTTGAGTGGTTTGGTCACTTGTCAGGTAGAGATGTCATTCGGTAGACAATGTATTTGATTTGAGGGCCAGGATCTGGGGACTCTGGTTTCAAGTCATTGCTTACATCATGTGAAATATCCACTGGAGTTGTATTATGATGAGTTTTCAACTTTTATGGGATCTCAAACATTAGATCAGAGAAGTACTATCTGTTACATTAGTGTCCGTTTTATATTATCTTTGATCTGCCTAGAAATGGGTCAGATTTATCTCCTCTTAGTATATTATCAAAGCAATAACCTGAACTTTAATGGAATTGGAATTCATATTTCAGAAATTAAGGGCTTTGATATTATGAATATCCATTTATTCTATCTACTTTTCCTCCATTTCCCCATTTTTCCTTTTTACAGCTTAGTTTAGAGTTACTATATCAACCATATCTAGTTGATTATTTATCAGGGAATCTCAACTCTACTTTTAATTGGCCTTTATTCAATCTAACTGTAATAATTTGATTTTTAATAAAATAAAATATTAAAAAATATTTAATAAATCGTGCTTTACCATATGGTGAACATCATTTATACATAAAAGCTACTTGCTGTTCTACCTTTGGAAATTGCTAGAGAATCTCAGTAAGAGGTTTCTAGCCATCTGCTTTTCTTTCAATCCTTGTGTTAATATAGACATCTGCAGTGGTAACTCCAGGGTTATTAAACTGCAGTGTCCAGTTGAGTGCCCTTGTGTATAACTCTTTAGAAATCAGGCCTGCATGAAAAGATCTCATCTCCTGCTTTGATACTAATGTATCCCAAGGTAGATTTTACTACATGGGAAGGGTGCTTATGCATATCTCACATGCAGCTATCTTTCAAGTGGGGTAGCCTCCTTTAAGAAAGCCATTATAATAAAACCCAAGCTTACCAAATAGATTACTTGTGATGCAAGTGATCACATTACTAAAGTCTTCACTTTTTTAGAAATAATGTCCATGGAATGTGTTAAATTGTAGTTCCCTTGACACACTTAAATATCTGTTTATAAAGCCATAATTGATACAAAATAGAGGAGATGAGAAAAATAGGCTAAAGTGCTATAAATTACTTCCAACCAAAGTCCAGAAATGTAAGCAAATAATCTCTAATACTGAAAAGCCAATGTAGAAATGAATGAATTTACAAAAATTCAGTTGAAACTCAAATTTTCTGGAATACATATATTGCACAAGATGATAAATATTTGTATTTGGATTAGTGATCTTGCCAGAGTCCAGCTCCAGCCAGGTCCAGGGGTCCCTGAAGGATGGACAGTGTCGGCAAGGGAGGGAGTGAGAGAGCCACCAGAATCTTTCTGGTCACCAGGTAGGCATCTCTGCCCTGTTGGTTTTGGTGTCTTTATTTATAGGTCAAACATTAACATGGCGTTAGAAAATGGAATTTTTACAATGGATAGTTCTCTGTGATAAGATGTTTTTGGAAAATTTACAGAAACAGGTTTTACAGAAGTATTCTTGCAGAAATGCCCCAATTATAGTGAGGTTGAGTAACTAAGAAAATAACAGGGTGTTCATAGTGAAAAACAGGATAGCATACACATTTTAATAACGCTAAGATTAAGTCATAGGTTAAGTTGTAGATACTCTTTGTCCATCTTCATCACAGCTGCCAGTGTAAGGGAAGGTGTTTGTGGAATGTAGGCCTTAGGGAAGGGACTGCTATACATCACCAGTTAGCAAAGGTATATGTATTATGTTCTGCCCTTATCTGTTCCTTCTCTCTAAGTTAGGCTCTTTGTCTCCGTGCAAGACTTAATTTTCCAGTTATATTCTTTATGGGACCAGAGATCCAGTCATACCTTTAAAGAGTTTAGCTCATTTCCAATACATAGAATAGCCTCTTTGAGTGCATTTACCTTTGTGTCTAGTTTTTTGTCTATGATTTCTTGAATAGCAAGGGCATGAGAGACATTTTTGGTTAGTTGACTTACATGTTGAGCTATATAAACATCTTGAACTAATGCAATGGTAGAAACAGAATTGTACATGTAAAGGTCAATCTTTTATGAGTAGGGGTCACTGGTCTGTTCATAGCTCAAGGGAAAGTATGGAGGGAAACAGGACCTGCTGGAGACACGATGTCTGTTCCCATAATCAAAAGAAGTTCCCACAATAAGTTCCATCACAAGGGGCAATCATCATACCAGGGCCAGAATAAGGGGGCAAGTTACTCCTGACACTGATCAAACAAGGTACCTTGGGGGTTAGTGCTCAAGCAGAAATAATTGAGTGGGGGTGGATATCGGTCGTCATCTGATTGGTAGGAGACTGTGCAAACTTGCTTTAACCTCATCAGGAGCTTTCTCAACTAGTGGGCTCAGAATGGCTCCCAACATGATCTCTTTGTTTTTAAATAAAAGAGTACTTCTTTTAGCTATATAAATAAATAAGTTTATTTTTTAAAAGTATATGTAGCAGGATATGAATTGGGCCTACTGTCTCTAGCCTCCACCTTCATTTGCAATAATATCTATACATTTTAATTGTAATATTATAAATGTTTCACATTTTGATGGCAATCAACTTAAATGAGAGGTCAACCAGGAGGCAAAGAAACAAAATTGAGGCGAATTTCTTGTTTTGCTGTTGTTGTTGTTTTGTTTCAGTACTGAAAATCAGAAAATGAATTAACATCCATGGACTTATGACTAAATTATTCATCTATGAGAGTAACCTTCAAGTACCACAATTGGGATGATCGATTTTGAAATTCAGTGTCAGAAAAGTAACTTTTATATAATGCAATATTATGGCAGATAAATAGTAAGATTCCTGTAAACCTATAACTCACTGCACAGCTAGTTTGATCTACCAAGTCGATTGGTAAAAAACAGTAAGAGGTAATTTTGTCATTATGTCCAGAAGCTTTCCATTCTATCACTAAATACAGATCTCTGAACTAAATTATAGGCATGGGGTAATATTCCAGGTGGATGAAGAGACCAAGAACAAGCAATTTAATGAAAATTTTGTGTGATTAAAAACTGAAGCAATACTCCTGAGCCTGATAACCACAAACTCTGAGTATTGCCAGCATAATCTTGGCAGTGATGACTTATGTTCATTTTATTCAATGTGACAAAAGCAGGGTCAACTCTTTTCTTTAAAAAAAAAAAAAACATTTTTCTTGCTTTATAAGCATTTGGTAATATTTGCTGGTATTTCCTCAGGGCTGTCACTGACATTACATTTGGAATATATTTTGAAGTAAATAACTGTGGGAAGTTTTGATGGCCTAAAGGAAAGAAAGTGTGAGGTCTCTTAGACAATCTTTCACTTCACTAAATGTTGAGTGTATTTGCACATATGTAACTTAATTATATGTCTTTGGCCAATTATAAATATCTTAAGGGTGAGGATTTCTTTTTTTATTTATTTGAAATTTCACAGTAATGCTAAGCTAGCTCATAGTAGTCACTCAATGTTTAAAAACCTGGAGAAAATTAGCCACATAGTGTCTAGGCAGTTTCATGTCTATAAGTCAAGTCAGAAATCACTCATGTTATAAACCAAGCCATTTGTGCTTTGAGATTTTGGTTGATTCTAAATAGTCCAATGGCATGTATTCAGGTTAACTGCTCACTACTTCAGAAAGTACAGCTGACACTTTAAACCCAAATTGTTGATGCTTAACTGTTTCTAATCCCCAAGGAAGACCTTTGACCCACAACAATGAAGCATCCCTGAAAGAAGGGAGGAACAACTTTTAGATTTTAAAGGCAAGTAAGGAATGCAGAAGTCACAGTCCAATTTCTAATACACACACACACACACACACACACACACACACACACACACAGCTTCAGTTTAACATATGTCAGTGCCAATTCTAAATGTCTATTCTGAATCCATTTGACCTGCTTGGAATATACAAGTTTAAATGAGGCCTGTTTTTCTGCTTGTAGGTTTTATAGAAATATAGAAAAACTACTTTCTGCTTAGAATTCTACTTGAGACCAGCTTTAAACTTTGAACAGTAGCTGACATGGTTCATTAGAGGATTTAATTGACCTTGAAATTCAATGAGTGTGTGTGTGTGTGTGTGTGTATTTACTCATAATTTAAGAGATTGTGTTTACTTTGGGTGCCTTTTATCAATGTTCTTAAAGATATAGTAATATAGTTTTCATGGTTATTATTGCTCTTATGTTCCCTCTTTGAAGCCACTTACTTGCTTCAGTATTTTTTTTTTTTTTGCCTCTTCTGGTTTTGGTTTCAAAATCTTTTTTTTTTCTTTTAACATTTTTTATTATTCTCATGAAGGTAATTGAAATTGGTTTAGAGAGCCTTTTAAGGAACACTTTTAGCTCATAGTTTACCTCCTTCTGATTGAAAGCCACAGTAGATCAATGGTGGGAAAGTAAACACTTTGCCTTATATATTAATAATTACCATTTTAAATATTTAAAAATTACCATTAATTCAAAGAAACTTCAAATGTTCTCTCATAACACAGCATAAAATTTAGGATTGCAAGAGAATTCCTATGGTCATCTGCTACTTCTCTGTGCCTTCTGGAAACATTAAGCCTCTGAGTTTCCCTTTAGCCTGAGGCACAAGAGGATCCTGTTGCTGGCTTCACTGGGTTTGAAAATAGTGGGCAAAAAAAAAATATTGTGGAAACACAGTATGCAAATTATTTCATATGCCGATAAGTTTATAGTCTTCCTTTCAGTAGAAAGTGTGTTCTTTTCCAGTGGTGAGATAAATTGTGCTGAACCAGTGGCACCCTCTTGTCTGCTGTCTCTTTAGACCCAGGGCACAAATTTTTAAGATAGTTGATAACAGACATTCAGAGTTATAGATCCAGACTGGAGAACTGAGCAAAGGAATCCAAACCTATGCAAAAAGCAAATAAACATATTTGGTCTCATTAATGCTTACTTTCAGGCAGATAAACTAACTTAATCATAGGGCAAGTGAATATTCTTGGGCTGGGGGATGCTCTATGTTGAGAAGCAGAATGTGGGATACTAAATGAATGTGTTCACTCTATACAAAGGCATCAGTGGACAAAGGAATTAAGCAGTCTTGATCATTTTGGGGAGAAAGTACTAAGAATGATTCCCACTTTGGGAGGGAAGAATGTTATGAACTACCTGCTGGTTTTAAATTCACTTAAATGTTTAAAAAATATTTTTGTTTGATTACTTTTTCAATATCATAAAATCAAAAGAATGGTTTCAAACTTAATAAATCTGCATTTCTTTATGCAAATTTCTTTTTAAAGTGTTTATTTATTTTGAGAGAGAGAGAGAGAGAGCAAGCGAGTGTGAGTGGAGGAGGGGTAGAGAAAGAGAGAGAGGGAGAGAGAGAAAATCCCAGTACGGAGCCCAACTTACTCGGGCCTCAGTCTCACAAATCATGAGATCATGAACTGGGCAGAAACCAAGATTCGATGCATAACCCACTGATGCACCCAGGCACCCCTGTTTACACAGATTTCTCTTGGAAAGATTTGGCTATAGAGGGAGGGCTGACAGGCTTTTCAAAGAATATTAGATTAATTCTCCTGTGTGACCTTCATCAAATAACTTATCTTTTTGTGTATTTTCAACTGTAGATCTAGTATTCTAAGACTAGTTATGAGACTAAACAGCATAGTCCATTTATCCGTTTACTTATTCATTCACTCAATACTAAGAGTCTATGTGTGCCAGACACTTCATAGTATAATTTATTCATTCAGAATATTTATTGAGCATTACTCTGTACTGTTAAAAACAGTAAATAGCATGAAGATCTCTCTCTTTTTCAAATCTCTAGTTCTCTGCCTTTTAGAATTTTACTTTGTACTTCTTTATCTAGGTTTAGCCATTATAATTAATTTCAAAATCTCCTTGGATATAGGCAAGTCATCAGTTATACATAAAAACAAGACCATATATACGAATCACTATTAAAAGTACAAAGCTATATATGTATAATTGGAAGAGTGGGATTGCTATTATTTGTGGTTTCTTATCACTTGTGATGGGACAAAGATGAGAAGCTCATATAGAAGCAGAGTGACTGTATCTGCTCTATCCCCCAGAAAGTCCTATAGCAACAGTTGGATTTCTCTTCCCTCTAGTCTTATTCTGTTTTATGAAAACTGATCTGCTTTGGGAGAGTGTATGATTGTTAAGCCTCCCCGTGGGTTACAAGTATGCTTTTAACTATGACTATTGATGCTACTGTTACAGACCCCCTACCCTCAACTTTCTTTTAAATGTTTCATTCTGTAAAGGGATTTTAAAAATCCGTCTCTAACTTTCTCACCATGAATAGGGTAGATCAGATTAGTTTTAAAGGGCTGAGTTTTCACCAGTACTTTAGCAGCACTGGAGTCCGATGCTTGCAGGGAGTCCCCACTCATTGTAAATGTTCCCATCCCCAGAGTATAGCTCAGTGAACCTCTGCAAGCAGTCAGTTGCTTTTCATTAAGCAGTGATTTGATTAGGTAAAAATAAAAGTTGCTTGAGCATTCATTTTTGCAGCAGTGCATAACAAACTTATGCAAATTCCCATGCCACTAATCTGCATGCAAAATATAAGTGTGTGATTCCAAGCCATGTGCACCTGTATTGAAATTTAATCAGGTACAAATATTAATGAAAAGAATAAAGCTTTTAACAACAGTCACAGCTGTTTGAGGTTTGTAAAATGCTGCAAAGAGAGCTTTAGTGTATTGATAATAATTTTGATGTTTTCAGAGTAAACAAAAAAGTTTTCAAAGGAAATTCCAAACAAGACAGTTCCTTAGTTACTGGCATTAGAGAAATACAGACAAACAAAAACTAGGTTTTTATTGATTTGGTTTGACTTGGTTGATTTAATAATCAAGGTGTGATTGAATTGTTTGAAATATATAAACTAGAGAGGAGGTCCTAATTGAGAATTTTATTGTATTCTCAAGGACAATAACTCTAAGCATGAAGTGGATATTCAGCTAACACCTAGAATGATGCCTAGCACTTAATAGGTGCCCAAAAAATGATTGTTAAATTATTCTATAATTTATTTGATTATTTTCATAAATAATTTTAAATGTTATGAACGAAATAGTATATCAACTTCCAAGTAAATGAAAAACTGCTTTATATTTTACTATGGTAAGGAAGAGAGCAATAATATTTATTAAATGATAGAATCTATCTGTACTGGGCATTTTACATACATTCTTTTATTAATTCTTCTAACAACTCATGAAGTAATAGCCCTCTTTTAGAGACAAAGAAGCTGAGCCTAAAGTTCAACTGAAAATAAGTTGAACACATGACCATAATTCATATAGCTAGTTTGACTCCAAGGTCCTGGTCTTTCTTCTGTATCACAGTATCCATATTATTCTATTCAGTACTTCAAAGAATGCATGCGTCCTTCCAAGAGGCCAATTGTGTTACTTTTGGCAACCCAAATCAAATTTGTCTGAGTACCTAAGATTCCAAATCAGAACCCCATCAATCTTTGGCACTAATATATATACTAGAGTATGAATTAATTTCCAAATGTAAAGAAATACTGTGGTGAAAGATTGACTTCTGCCAATGTGTTTCTCTTAATATATTTTTACTTACTTTGTCTGGTCTTCAGGATAGTGATCTGAGTATTACTGGGTAAGAGAGATGCTAAAACACTGTTTATAAATCTCTGTCTCTCACTATATGTGGTTGTATAGAATGAGTCAGAACCTTGTTTCTGAATCTTATTGTTTAAAATTGAACATGATACTATCTTCATTCATGGCAGGCCTGAAAACTAAAAGGAATACTTTAATGCTACATGTTTTCCATGTTGGTAAAAGGTACAGAGTAAGGACTTCCATCCTATCCCTATCTGTTTTCAGGGGAATAAAAGAGTGATGAAGGGGATAATTTCTGGGTTTAAGTTTGATTTGGCTTTCATACACTGATACAAACATTGCACTGAAGTGGAAAGAAAGCGAGGGAGCCAGAATTAAATTATTCTGTAAACAATAGTGATTCAGGTAATTTAGAAGACAAAATTTTCCTCTTCCACACCTATGACATTGTTTATCACACAAATACAGGCTTCTGTCTTAGGCCTAACTCCTTATCCTGGCATGCAAAGCTCAAATGATATGGCTTTAATATGCAAATTCAGGGTAAATTCAAGGTTTGGTTAGTCTTTGTCACAAATTAACTGTCTCTAAACAGACTGATATACTTACCTTCTTCTGAAACTTTCCTTCTCAGCTTACACCTTTTTTGCACTTTTCTGGACTACGCCCGCCCCCCCCCTACTGTTTTTCTATTCCTCATTGTACTCGCATATGAATCTTTTCTTTCAAGGTCCAACTCATATCTGATCTCCACAAAGACTTTCTTGAAACTTCAGCTCAAAGCAACCTTCCTTTCTTATATTCCTGTAATATTGTCTGTTTAATTACCTCTTGCTCCCTTTCTCCCTTCTTCTTTCTTCCCCCTCCTTTCTCCTTCTCTTTCCTTCCATTCCCTCATTCTTTTCTTCCTTCTATTCCTCTTTTTCTATCCCTCACTTTTTCATTCTCCTTCCCCCCTCTCTTTCCTTCACTCCCTCATTTTCTTCCTTCAATATTAACTTGCTAAGTATCCACACACCAGTACATACTGTTTCTGGGAACACAATGATTGTCTCAAACAGACACATGCTTTTATAGAGGTCACACATAATGGAGTAGACAAGTACTGATCAGGGAAACAATGTATGGCTGCTCTGAAGTAACAGAACATGCCTCTAAAAAGTAGATGACAAAACGATGACATAGACTAAGAAAACTGACCAGAGAAGGGTACAATGAATTCTTCTTGAAGTGATTACTAAGCAGAAGTCTGAAGTGTGAATAGTCATTCACCAGGCTGAGGGGTAAAGCCTGAGAAGAGCATTGCAGGCATGGAGATTGCATGTGGACAGTCCTGTGGTAAAAGGAGAAATAGGGCAAGGTCAAGGTAATAAAAGAAGGCCACTGGGGTTGGAATGTACTTATATGACCCTTTTTTTGTTTTTTGTTTTTTGTTTTTTCTTGGTCATGCTCCATCCTCAAAAAATATCATAGGATACTTTTGGACAAGGATGATTTGTTTTATTTTTTAAATCTAATTGTTTTTAAAGAACCTTAATGATCATTAATTCCAAACCCCAATAGGTCCTGAATGGTTCAGTGGTTTGCTAAAGCTCATACACATAGATATATGGGTCTCCTATATATCGCCTCCCTATGTCCAGGGAGGAACTTTCATTGAACTTATTCTTCATAACTTTGTAAAGTTACTACATGTCTGGAATAAGCCTCTGCATGTGGGATATGGTTGAGGAATGCTTTCATTTACAGTTGGTGACTGTGTAATCATCTGTAGAACAGGAGAGATCAGGAAGGTGTAGGATCAAAAGGTGTTTCATTACATGGAAGAATTTTATACAGAAAAGTATAGTCCATATTCAGAGCAAAGAATCACATATTAGGAGGAAATCTGTTTTTTTTTTTTTAATGTTTTATTTATTTCTAGGAGAGAGAGAGAGACAGCGTGATCAGGGGAGGGTCAGAGAGAGAGGGAGTCACAGACTGAAACAGGCTCCAGGCTCTGAGCTGGCAGTCAGCACAGAGCCCGACGCGGGGCTCTAACCCATGAACCGCGAGATCATGACCCAAGCGAAAGTCGGATGCTTAACCGACTAAGCCACCCAGGCGCCCCAGGAGGAAATCTGTTTTTAAAGGATCATGCTGATATGCTTTGGGATACATAGGATAAAAACTCAATTTTTTAAATGTTGTATTTATTTTTGAGAGAGAGATAGAGACAGCATGAGCAGGGGAGGGTCAGAGAGAGAGGGAGACACTGAATCTGAAACAGGCTCCAGGGTCAGAGCTAGCTGTCAGCACAGAGCCCAATGCGGGGCTCGAACCCATGACCCGTGAGATCATGACCTGAGCTGAAGTCGGACACTTAACCGACTGAGCCACCCAGGAGCCCCATAAAAACTCAACTTTTGAAGAAAGAAGAGATGAAGGGCATTGTAATGTAATTCAGAAAGTCATGGATTTAATCCTGTTCCAAAAAAGCATCTTGAAATTGAAAGATAAAAAGATAAACAATAATTTGGTTAGGGCTTCATTGATGTGACAATTTTAAACCCAGGGTCCTAAAATTCTTTGATATTCTAACCATTGACAGGTGCCAGCTTATGTCCCTTTCCCTCGAATCTGGGCTCTATGATGGTTTGACCAATAGAATACAATGAAGGTGATACTATGTCAGTTTCTGGGTCTAGGTCTTCAGAAGCTGGAAGCTTCTACTTCTTCTCTCCTAGGAAGCTTACTTTTACAACCTAGCCACCATTTTGTGAGGAAGCCAAACATTTCATGGAAAAAACACATGGAAAACAACCAAGTCCCCTGGAGTACAGCCCTGGGTAAGCTTCCGCCTCCTATCAGCAATGTGAATGAACCATCTTCAATGTAGATCCTACATTCCCCAGTTGAGCTACCCTAGCTGGTACTTCATAGATCAGAGACAAGCTGTTCCTGCTAAGGCCTGCCAAAATTGCATATTTATGAGACAGGTAAATAATTATTGTTTGAAGCAACTAAGTTGTAGACTGATTTTTGTAGTAACTGATAATCAGTACATTTGGAGAGATCTTCAGATATGCTGAACACTGGATAAGTTAGAAAGATCTGTTTTCAAAAAACGCCCTTCAATTTTAGACACTGAAGGCAAATTGAGGAAGCCAAGAACAACCTGCTAAATTCAAAGAACACTGAAATAAATCCATCAATCAAAAGGAGCAATTATGGGGTCCCAGGGAAATGTAGCAGTAACAATTTGATTTAGGACAAGTGAGTGGAAAATACAGAAAAACTAGAGAGCAATGTGTGGATTCCAAATGGGTAAAGTTTGAACTGTGTAACAAGGCAAGTGACTTGTTTAAGAACATAGGTTAAAATAGGATAAATAGGTCTAAAGACTAGATCATAAGCAGAGATATGACTGAGGTCCTTGAATACCTGGCCGCACTTTGGTAGTGTCTCTTCTTCAACCTGACTCTGGCTCACAGTTTAGCCCCTGTATGCCTAGCCCATCTGCTTCCCTACAGGGACTTGACACATGCTATTCTAAGCACACTGCGGCACTGAGGGTTTCAGTTTGCACAAACTGGTTGATATCCCTTTCAGTCCATGTATCTGAGCTCAAAAAATAACAAGAAGATAGATTATAAAGTGGATATATTTTAAAATTACATATCAAAAATGAGACTAGAATTTGAAAGTGGGGTTTACTTACACACATATAATTCACCTTCATTTACATGCAATGTCAATTTTGCCATCAACTTTTTCTGGTGTGAGGATGAGTTGATGTAATTTGGAGTCACTCTTGAGGGTAAACCAGGTCCAGAAAAGAGTCACTCTTAGTTTGGGAAAGATGTGGTATTTGTTCCTTTAAAAGTTTTGGGGTCAAATTGGCATGACTAAAAGCATGGATTAAATAATAAAGTATACCATGTTTGGTACCAAATAGTTCTTGCCTTTAGTGAACCTATTCATTTTATTTTTTTATTTTATTTTTTTAAATATCTTTATTTATTTCTAGGAGAGAGAGAGAGAGACAGGGTGAGCAAGGGAGGGTCAGAGAGAGAGGGAGATACAGACTCCGAAACAGGCTCCAGGCTCTGAGCTGGCAGTCAGCACAGAGCCCTACGCGGAGCTCGAACCCACGGACCACGAGATCATGACCTAAGCGAAAGTCGGACGCTTAACCGACTAAGCCACCCAGGCCCCCCAAGAACTTATTCGTTTTAATAGGTGACTGTATAGAATACATTAAGACAATTAATAAGTGAACAGTGTATAAATGCATAACTAAGAATAAAAATGGTTTCATGTTTTTAGGCTAAATTTTCCTGTTTGATTAAGTTAGGTCTTGGGGAATACAATCACTTTATCATTAGTTTAGGAAAGCTTAGTGTTAGCCTAATAAGTAAAATAGCTGCCTGGCTAGGAAAAGGCAATAGAAGATACAATTTTTAAGAATATTTTGGGACAATTGATGTTCCTGAGAAGCAAATGATATTTATGCATTTCTGACACTCTCTCACCAGTGTGGGTGCTACTCTAAATGGAGTGCTTTACAGATTTCAGACATATGCTGCATTCATTTTATCCACATGATGAATGACTTATTGATAGTCCAGGCTTATACTATTTGTGCTTCCAGTTCTTTTAATAGCTATGATGTCATGGACATGATACTTGCTGGGATAGATGTTATTAATGGTCACTATTCAGCCTTTTTTCCCCAATAAAGCCAGAGGGCAATTGGAGGGGCATGAGGTCAGCTTTGAATAACAGATTCCTTGGAGTCATTTGTGTGTTTCCATTTTGGAAACTGGTAGAAAAGGCAGAAGCTAAATTGAACACTTCTGCATTTTGGATAAGTTTCCATTTGAGGAGCTCCAGAAAACTCCCACAAGTCAGATTCAGAGGAGTTTTCAGAAGATTGCCAAAGATTGTGCAGTGTTGCTGGCAAGAGGATAAACAACAAGCAGATGTTTGAGCAGAGAGGAATCCATTCTGGGAAACTATTCCTGGGAATTCAGTGAGAGATACTGGGAAGGAAGCTAGTTCAGAACAAAGATGAAAGAGTCTGACTTGGGCGTGCACCTGCTTGAAAATAGACCTACAAACTTCAGAGTTCCAAGTTCCTAAAGTAACTTCAGACAGAAATAGTCACTAATTAATCTCTTGAACATTGCATGAAGACTCTGTCTGTCTGGCACTATAACTAATCTTGTGACAACTTGCTGTAACTGTGGTAATGGTTTGGCTTCTATTTAAAATGCTTCTTTTTGTACTTATCACATGTTTTGAAAATCTGAATAGTTAAAAATTCATAGAATTTTTAATCATTGAATGGTTACAGGACCTTTGATAAGCCCTTCATTTGTCTAGCCTCACTATTTTCACATATAAGAGAAAGAAAGTAAGCTAGATTGTATGTTAGGTCAATTCCAACTCTAGAGTCAATGATTCATTTGGACCAAACTATAAAATCACGAGCCAGGGATACCAGTATTTGTAAATACTCTCTCCATCTGTGATCACTAATGAAAATGGGAAAAATGTAGAGCTCTTCAATAAATGGCAAAATGATCACTTTAACAATAAGCCACAGGGCATAATTTGCATGTATATCACTGCTTGGAGACATATTTTCTCAGTAAATATTCATCAGTTATAAACTATATACCATCAACTGTGCAGGGTGCTGGAAATATCACAATAAGCAAAACATAGGTGGTACTTGCCCTCAGGGAGATTAAAGACTAGTTGAAAGATCACAAATATTAAATACTATAATTTTATAATTATAAATGAGGTTAATTACTAAGAAGGACAATTAGAATGGTGAACTTAGCCTATTGAGGAATGGGGCTTAGAATGATGTCTTGGAAGGTTTCCCTAAAGAAGACGTATTCCCAAGAGTTATTCCCAAAAGAAGGTTTGATTAATGACTTGGTTGTTGTTGCTCTGTTCTATGGCTCTACTTCCAGGTAACAAATTTAAAATCTTCACTATTCATTCAAAATAGGCTTGAGACTGGAGCACCTGGGTGGCTCAGTTGATTAAGCTTCCAACTTCACCTCAGGTCGTGATCTCATGGTTCATCAGTTCAAGCCCCGAGTCAGACTCTGCTGACAGCTCAGAGCCTGGAACCTGCTTCAGATTCTGTCTCCCTCTCTCTCTGCCCCTCCCCCACTCATGGTCTATCTCTCTCTGTCTCAAAAATAAACACTAAACAACAACAACAACAACAAAAAGGTTTGAGATAGAACAAGTAGATAGCTTAGGGGAAATCATACCTGTTATTAGAATATAAGAATACCTATAATATAGCATATAATTTAGAATGGGGGACATTCTACATGCAAGAGTTATGCAAGAATGAATAATTAATTTTCTTTTGCCAGAGGGAAGATTCTGTATAGGTATAGGTTAAAAATTTGCGGATTCTTATGTATTAAGCCCAGGAGTTTGTATAGTGGTGTTATTCAAACAATGGACTATTGAATAAGACTACCTGGATTCAAATCTTGACTCTTCAAACTTTCTAGCTGTTTAAACTTGGGCAAGTTATTAACCATTTCTGGAAAATGTTAGAATTAAATAAAATAATCCATGAGAAGGCTATATATAACACAGTGCCTGGCTCCTAGTAAAAGTCAATAAACATTAGCTCTTGTTACTGTTAGTATTTAAAACAATAATCACTGCCTCCTCCTCCATATTTTTGGAATACATAAGAAATTTACCAAATAACTATCCCCCCTTATTTTTCCTTCCCTGAATAATGGACATCGACCTGACCAAGAAAAAAAGAGTAGGAATCGCTGGGGCTTTTAGGGAAATGCCAGTGGAATAAGATGCTACAGTTTTCCATTGAAAGAGACTGAAGGCAATTCAAAGGGACATTATAAACTTAATTGTTACTGTAATCTAACTTTAAAGACACTTGGGTTGCTTATTATTTAAAATAATGTTTTTGGTAGAGGTGATAATATTGACGTTATGTGTGTATGTTTGTGTAGTGTGTGTGTGTGTGTGTGTGTGTGTGTGTGTAAGAAGAAGGGTGGGAGGGGCAGGCTCTATTTGATCTTTCTAAAAATTTTTGGATTTTCATTTATTGGAGTTGCTTAAAATAGGGTTTGCTTATTATGACAGGAATCCTAATATTCATCCTTGAAATCATAGCTATATGTAACTGTCCCAGTACAAGCTTTTCACATATCACATCTCAGTATATAATCACTTACAATGAGAATAATGATCTATTTGAATCACATTATATGGCTTAATAGTTATTGTTATTATCCAAGAAAATATTTAGGATGTGTCTTGGTGTGGTTCTTGCTAGTTATGCCATGGGTCTCTGTCAGGCATACTGTGAAGTAAATAGGTAGAACTCAATTGGGTTTTCTCCCTCAAAGCAGGGGTAGATGCATTTCTTGTAAATTCTTAGCTAATGATCATCTTAGTATCTTCAACCTTGATATCAAAATATTTCTTCTCATTGCTGATCGAATGTATTCTATATTCCACTCTGAAACTCAGAAATATCTTTATTTTGGTACTAATGCTCCAGTCTTTTAGGTTTATGCCTCATTTTTGGCAACACATACCTTTGCAAAAGTCATGGCCTTTGCACATGGGTCATGGTCATTCTTGTTGTCATCCATAACTTTGCTCCTGTGACCTACATGCATGGAGTGATTTCCCAAACCTTTCTAGCCTAGATAATTATATTCCATCCATCAAATCACTCTTTTTCTCAAAGTCCTTATTAACTATTCCTAGGCCACACTGGACTTTGCTCCTTAAAAGTTCCTAATAGAATATAAGAAGTTAAGGCCCTATAACATCTACCTTTTTTGAAGCGTCCCTCAGCCTCCAGACCTAGCACTTAACTATGTTCCAGGCAGATGCTCGACAAATACATAATGACTTGAATTCTGTTCTTTAAAAAAGTGAAACATGAGAAGACGCTATGGAAAATAGGAAGCAATATGCACAGAACAATGTGTCATAAGAGGAAAAAATATGCACAGAACAATGTGTCATAATCTTTTCACAATTATGCATACTTGGAGAGAGGAAGAGCAAATCTTTACTAGCCATACAAAGAGAGAACTGTCATTTTCTTCTAGTCTAAGGCAAATATGGGCCATCATATATCTGGGTTTTAGGTACTCTAAGGTTATGGGGTTAGGGCAAACAGTATTTAGAGCATCTGACTCCTTATCTTTGGTTATCATACCTCATGATTTTGGAATAGCTTAATCACTGATGAATCAGAAGTCCAGAAGAATTGGTTTAATTTTGTTGTCCAGTGAACTTATTATTTTGTAAATTTAAGGACAACACTTTGGAGGGTAAGTTTTCCTACAAACTCTGTGTTCCTTGACTTAAAGTCTTGGTTAGGAGCATAAACAACATGATTGTATAAATTGTTTTGAAACCGCTAGAAATGGCTCTAATGTGTCAGTGCAGTATCTAGTTTAATTTCCCTTTGTTGGGGCACCTGGGTGGCTCTGTCAGTTAAGCGGCCGATTTCGACTCAGGTCATGATCTCACAGTTCATTGATTTGAGCCCTGCGTCGGGCTCTGTGCTGACTGCCAGCTCAAAGCCTGGAGCCTGCTTTGTATTCTGTGTGTCCCTCTCTCTCTGACCCTTCCCTGCTTACACTGTCTCTCTCTCTCAGAAATAAATAAAACATTTTTTAAAAATTAAAAAAAAATAATTCCCCTTTGTTAGATTAGAGGCACTTGAAAACAAAACACATGCAGCTGTGGGATATTGAAATGTTTCATGTGAATGTATTTGCAGCATACTTTCTAGAGAATTTTACCTGTTAGCAAATCTATCCAATTTCTTTTCAATTTCTAAGATTTAACTTTACCTTTTCTTTTTGTTATTTTTTTGTTTAGGGTTTTAGGATATTTATTTCCCCAAGTTGTATTTTATTTTAGGTTAAGGAATAATTTTTTTAATTTTTTTTTTATCTTTGATCAATATTTGAGTAATTTCAAAGTGTTTTTTGATGACTTTGGTAGCAGTGTATAAATGAAACATTAAATAACTTATGTAGATTCCAGAAGAGAGTCAGCAGCAGGAAGGCAACAAGACTTTTGTCCTATTCCCTGTTGTCACTCAGATTCATTCCACTAATGAATCTGCAATAGATCAATCTCCCAATGTTTGGAAATAGCAGGTAATTAATCAAATAAAGGAAATGGTCATGGTGATTTTAAAAATGTCCAACACTGGGGCACCCGGGTGGCTCAGTCGGTTAAGCATCCAACTTCCGCTCAGGTCGTGATCTCATGGATTGAGTTCGAGTCCCGTGTCAGGCTCTGTGCTGACAGCTCAGAGCCTGGAGTCTGCTTCAGATTCTGTGTCTCCCTCTCTCTTTGCCCCTCTCCTGCTCATATTCTGTCTCTCTGTCTCTGTCTTTCTACACCCCTCTCAAAATTAAATAAAAATTAAAAAATTAAAAATAAATAAAAATGTCTGGCATGTTTACATTTCCCCCAAAAATGTATTTTGACTATGTAGGTCAAAGAGGTGGTTTGTACAATTTAAGTCTGATTAGCACCACTGCTGTTAAATGAAAATGTGGCTACAGGGTATTGAAATATAATTTTTAAAATTGGTAATTAAGGGGCACCTGGGTGGCTCAGTCAGTTAAGCGTCTGACTTTGGCTTAGATCATGATCTCATGATTCAGCGGTTCAAGCCCCGCATCAGGCCCTATGCTGACAGCTCAGCACCTGGAGCCCATTTCAGATTCTATGTCTCCCTCTCTCTCTGCCCCTCCCTCACTCGTGCTCTGTCTCTTGTCTCAAAAGTGAATAAACTACAAAAAAATTAAAAAAATAAAATTGGTAATCAAAAAGCTTGTTAGAATCTGTGCCTATTTTCTGAGAAGATCATAGTGCTTTAAAATTAATGTTGATTAAATGATGAACTGATTGGAGAGAGGCCACTTATTAAATTGGGGATAGAGATCAGGGGCAGTTGTAGCAATTTCTAAGCCTGTCTAGGAAAGCTTGTTAATGAAACCACAGGTCTGGAGAATTGATGAAGGGCATTATCACAAATTATTGCTCCCATTACAGTGAAATTGGTAGGTCAATGAATATTATAATATGCTATTTATGATTGTATCTGGTTATATTATTATGGAAGTTAGATCTTTTTGCTATGGAAATAGTTTAGCACTTATAATGTGTTATTTTAATAAGGTGCCCATGTGCAATGGCATTTTATATGAATTTCAAATGTTAACCAGTAGACTAAGTCAGATTAGTAATGCAAAAAGAATTACTTTCAAATAAAAAATTGTAAAGTGTCAAACATGAGGTCCATTAGCTAATTGGTACTATAACATGCTAGTTTCCCTGAGCATGTGAGAACCAGGCTGTGATGTAGAAATGACTGGGTTAAGCCAGTATTGAGCATACTCCTGAGTGATCATAAGGGTTAGAAAACTAGGACATAATCTAGAGCCTGCAACAAATCATTTAATTTTTTGCTTAAAGCTAACCTAATGTTCGATTTTTCCCTCTCACAATTTAGGTGTTTATTACAAACCTAACCAAATTTCCAAAATCATCAAACAACATCATACTCAAGGAATCATGTAACAGACACCACAGTTCGAGCAGGGAGTAGCACAACAATCTCTTCTATGTAGAATAGTAAGAGAATGTTATAGATAATTTTCCCAGAGGTTGCTTTTTTTATTGATCTTAATGGCAATGCTGGGATTAAGGCAAGGATTATTATCTCCATTTTGCAGGTTAGGATACTGAGGCACCAAGAGGCTGTGAGTAAATAACAGAGTCAAAATGTAAACCACAATATTCTGCCCCCAAGTTGAGATTTTTTTTCTGATACATGAATTAACCTGTATCAGAGAATTGCAGTTAAAAATTGTCATGCCAGTTATGTTACTACCTCAATTTAGAGTCTTTTTTGGGTTTCTGCTATAAAATGTATGAAAAATACATAGATGCATAGTTTAAAAAATGATGTCTGTCAACCTTAGTGCCCCCAGCTAGTTGGAATATTATGAAGACAAACTACAAGAGTATATATTTCTGGAATTACTTTGTGTTAAAACCAGAGCAGGCAGGCAGGACTTGATTTAAGTAAATGCAATATAACAAAGCTCAAACTGTCAACCTAGACTAGTAAATGGTATACTGAAGATTCAAATCTAAGAAGTCTGGCTCCCGAGTCCCTCATGTTAACCTCTATAATATCAACATCAAGAGATACATATAAAACAATTACATTAAGTAACTATTATTGTGAGGTCAAGGTTCACTTTTATTTTTATTTTGTTTTTAGGTAGTAGGGTTGATTTTGCACTAAACAATCAGCAGTCTTTCAGATGGCATTAAGGTTACAGGTTTGCAGAATAGCTAACCAGTGCTTAGAGTGTGGTCTGTCACCTTGGAACTGATGTGGCTGGATCTGAATTCCGTGACCTTGGCAGGTGATTGTTGGATGGAGAATATTTGCTTGCTAGATGTATCCTGGTATATTTTTTTCCTCCACATTCATCTTGAAGCTTCTGTATTATGAGATACATTTTCCATTTGTTCTGGAAATCTAGTACATTTCAGAAAATTAGAACTAGTGAGATTCTGGGGGCCATCCATCAGGTGCAATATCAGATGCTGATTTGTCATTAACTGTCAGGCTCTTTGCTTTGCCATTTTGAAATATGAAAGGGGGCGCCTGGGTGGCTTAGTCGGTTAAGCGTCCGACTTTCGCTTAGGTCATGATCTCGCTGTTCGTGGGTTCGAGCCCCGCGTCGGGCTCTGTGCTGACAGCTCAGAGCCTGGAACTGTCTCCCTCTCTCTCTGACCCTCCCCTGCTCACGCTGTCTCTCTCTCTCTCTCCTAGAAATAAATTTAAAAAATAAAAATAAAAAAAAGAAGTATGAAAGGACCCCAAAATTTTATTTATTTATTTATTTATTTAGGTTGGAATGTCCCTGGAAGTTGATTCATATTCTCATTGTGATTTCTTTTACATGCCATCTTGGCATATTGTCTTTGACTAAAAGGATAGTTTTCTAATGCCTCTGATTTAATTTAGGCACAGCTGATTTGATGTTTTCCAACTTATCTTCAAAACTGAAAATGCATGTGACTAGGAAAATAGAGATTTCTAATGAAAATGCTAGCACAATCTCATTACCTCTAGGGCTTTGTACAGCCTGCCATTCAGTGAAGTAGTATTTCTGTGTCCTGTAAAACACCAAACACCTGTTTGGTGTTTCTTTTCAGTTAAGGTGAATGTACCTGGGGAAATGTGGAGCTTAATACAGACAAAAATGTGAAGCAAGGCATTTTATTATTTTTTAAAAAAAAAAATTTTAAACAATGTTTTTATTTTTGAGAGAGAGAGAGACACACACACAGAGCACAAGCAAGGAGGGACAGAGAAAGAAGGAGACACAGAATGAGAAGCAGGCTCCAGGCTCTGAGCTGTCAGCAGAGAGCCCAACACAGGACTCGAACTTGGGAACCATGAGTTCATGACATGATCCAAAGTCATATGCTTAACAGACTGAGCCACCCAGGTGCCCTGAAACAAAGCATTTTAAAAAAATATTTACTTATTTATTTATTTTTGAGAGAGAGAGGTGGGGGAGAGGAACAGACAGAGAGGGAGACAGAGAATCCCAAGCAGGCTCACAGAGCCCAACATGGGGCTTAAGTTCATGAACTGAGATCATGACCTAAGCCGAAACCAAGAATTGGACTTTCAACCAACTGAGCCACCAAGGCGCCCCTGAAACAAGGCACTTTTATTTGAAAATAATTTTGTAAGCATATTGAAACCAGGGCTCAAATTACAAACACCATTCAAAACAACATGGTGATAGATACCTTTAAGTGGTACAAGAGCCTGCCCTCAATTCTGAGAGCCAGAAATGAGGCTGTGAACTAAGGATGGCTAATAAGAACAAAATAAGTAGCAAAGAAGTATATTATGACTTAATCTAAAGAGGCAAAATTTATATTACAAGGTTCAAACAGAGGCCAGGAGTCAGGATCTATAGTAGATATCAAAACCCAGGTAGGTAGACCAGTGGTTAAGAGAAAAGCATACATTATTATTCGGCCCATCTTAACTAGTCTCTCTGCTTTCATTCTTTATCCAGTTTAATTATTTTCTATATTGTTATCAGATTTCTTACTGAAGAACATATGAAGCCATGCCTCTCCCCTATTACAGTCAAATGTTTCCCATAGTCTTTTGAAAAAGGTTTGAACTTACTTAAGGTTTTTCACTATCTGAACCAACCTATTTTCAGCCTTTGCAAATACCATTCCCATCCTTAGACACCCCATATCTATGCTCAGTGTTTCCAGACTGGGACTGGTGACATTTGGAAATCTGTTGGAATGTTTTGGGTTGTCACAATGAGTGAGGATGATATGGGTATTTAGTGATCTGGTACAAGCGATGCCAAGCATGTTGTACTGAGTAAAATAGACCCCTACCATTTCAGAATTGTCCCACCAAAAATGTCTATAGCACCCTTGGCAAGAAACTGCAAGTTTCTAGCTAAACTGGACTGATATTAGGTCTCTAGAAATGACTCATGATTTACTAGTAATACACCCTCGCTTCTGTTCTTCCTCTCCTTTCTGTGTTTGCCTCTTTACTCTGTATTGCCTGTTATATTTTGAATAATCCTCATAGGATACCTTTTCCATTTCAGCCTTTCCAAATCTCCTCTGAGAAGTTCTACCTTCTTCCAAGGGTTCCTGAACATCCTGTGATATAGTAGAAAAAAATATTAATCTGAGAGTCAAGAGGCCCAAATTTTTACCCTGGTATTGCCATTAGCCTAGTGTATGACATGAGACAAATGATTTATGTTATATGGGCTGTAGTTTATTCATCCATAAAATTAAGAAGTTGAAAAAATGATGGGATTACATAGACATTGCCTAAGGTTCCTTTCATTGCTAATTTTCTATGGGCCCATTATCACGTATATCACTTTAATAATAGTCTATGACATCTTCAGATCCCTCAACATAGCACCTTGCTTATCACATGCCTCAAATAGTTCTTGACTTGACCATTCCAAAGGACTTTATACTCCTTGCCTTTTGTTGAAGATGGCACTAGCCATTGGCTATGTAACCATGTTGTACTTAATGTAGGAAATATGTAAGCGTGGACTAAGAAAAGGGCAAAGACCTTTCAGAAAACTTTCTGAGGTCACGTAAGACAGAGAAGGACCATGTTCACTAATCATTTTGTTGGGTAATTATTACCATTGGTAAACCTATGTAGAAAAAATCACACACGTTTAATGAATGCAAGAGAATGTGGTAGATTTTGTTTTTGCAATATGTGGAAAAGTCTCCTCTGACAAAGTAGCAATAATTATAAAAGATTATCACATAGGTTTGTAATCCTGTGGTCTGAAACGGGCTGTTTCTCTTAAAATTAGAAGTTTTGTAGGCTTCAAATGTTTTCAATTGGCACTTGCCTTGATATAAAAGTTCCCTTAGAGACTGGATGAAATCACATCCATGCTATCTAGATGTACTTTCATAGCTATGAGTCTGCATTTTGAGGTATGGGCATAATAAAAAGTACCTAGATTACATTATCTTTCCCAGATACAGGGTTTTTCTTAAGCCTTTCTAAGGATGTCACTAAACCTCAGCATCATGGCTTGGCTTCTGTTTGAATCTCAGAACTGTTTCAGCTGTTAAATAGATGAAGCCAATCATGGCATTTCTCTAGTGTTGCCACTTTTATTAAAATATTTGGACATGTACTGAGTCACTGATGCCTGATATTTTTCTTCTTTTTTTTTTCTTTTAAGTCATATACATGTCAATTAGATATACACCTAATTGTCATGGTGATAGACATTTTTTTTTTTGCCCAAGGCCAATCTACTTTGATGCTAAAGGGTGAGTTAAGCTTTGAGTACGCTTTTTTTTTTTTATCCCTGGTTTAATTGTGACCTTTTGAATTTCTGGGGCTCCCATTTTCTCCATGTCTATCTGCTCCCAGAACACTCTTAGCACTTTCTCCACATTGTGGCCCATGTTTTAGAAACAAAATGCTAAATAAGGATTCAAATCTAGGCAGTCTGCCTTCAGAGTCTGTGCTCTTGACTATCAACATATACTAGAGTAACTGAGATTGGGAGGTAGCAGGTGTAAAACAGTTGTCCAAGAAGGCAAGACTCTGGCCATCTCAGTGTATTTCAACCGCATAGCACCACCATTTTTATCTCTTTTATATATTGGATTTTAGTTTGAGTTGTTGGCTGAAGAAAAAATTCCTTTGCTAAAAATTTGAAAAACTATTAACAGGCATATGGACTTTAATGAGGCCATAAACCTAGACCTGCTATGTGGTAAGTGTTTGTGGAAATCTGATTCTTGGAAATAAATCTTTTATTTATTCATCTTTGTAAGAAATATGTATATATGTACTGAATTGCTTTTAGTTATTTGCAACCTTATGGACGAGAAGGCATAAAAGTAGCCAGAGTCTCTAGAATGGTTAGGAAGGGCCAAGATAGTATTGACAATGGCAAAGGGGGACGCCTGGGTGGATCACTTGGTTAAGCATCTGACTTCGGCTCAGGTCATGATCTCACGGTTCATGGATTTGAGCCCCGAATCAGGGTCTGTGCTGACAGCTCAGAGCCTGGAGCCTGTTTCAGATTCTATGTCTCCCTCTCTGTGTGTCCCTCCCTTGCTCGCACTCTGTCTCTCTCTCTCTCTCAAAAATAAGTAAACATTAAAAAAATTAAAAAATGGCAAAGGATGCCTTGCACAAAGGACTAAATGTGTTCTTCATTTTGATTAGTTGGTATCATTGACAGTAGGGTAACTTTCAGGAAACTTGAAGACTTAGGAAGCTTACCTTTCCAATTGGGAATAGTGCTAAGTCTTGCTCTAAGTACCTGCCATCTGTTTGTAGTAAAATATATTTGTTATCTATATTATGGGAACTCATATCCTTTCCATATGTGTGTTGGGAATCTTTCTGTTAACCTGTTACCATCATATTTCAAAAAGACAGGTGCATTCTGTTTCAAGATAAGAGGTGCAAGGTTGAGATTATATATGATGAGATGATAGCTGAAATTCACAATGTATTCTCCAATGTCAAGGCCAAGAATCAAAGAACACTTTTGGTAGAGCCAAAAGCTTTAGGAGGTCCCATTGCAGGTGGAACTCTGTTCTAACCAGAGGAATTATCATGATATTCCTGGTCCTTGGACTCAACAAAATTACTACATATTATCCCATAGAACACAATTCTTATCAATTCTGAACCCATCAGTGGTAAATTGAGAGTTGGAAAGATTGTCTTACTTGTTTTGGGTGGTAAGTAGTGTCACACATCATCAACTATTTGAAGTTCAGTCAGTACTGTGAAAGATATGAAGTGAGAGTGCCATATTTCACAATCATGGGTGTTCAATAAGAAGCCTAAGTCCTTTCTTTGAAGGCAGGAGTCTAGTTTGAGATGATTCTGTGTATAGGTCCTTATATATTATACTCAGTGAGTAATAAGGAAATGTTAAATGAAAATAATTTGAATGATAGATCTTGGTCATCCTATATTTTAGATAGCAACTTAAAGCCTTAGGAACTTGATGTCACACTCATAATCTCCAACCACCACCATCACCATAGTAACTAATATTTATTAAGCACTAACTCTTTATCAGGTACCATTCTTAATATCTTTTAATTATTACAGCAACCCTATAGTTAGGTTCTTTTATGATCTCCATGTTGTGGAGGTTTAAACTGAAGTTTAGAAAACTTTAGTAACTTGCCTATGGTCATAGAACTATTAAGTGTAAAAACCATGATTTATAGCCTGAGAGTCTGAGACCAGAATCTGTGTCTTAACTATTATTCTGTGCTGCATTCTGTTATAGAGGGGAGTGGCCCAAAGAGACTCTCCTATTCTGATCACCATGTAAATGAATGTAGACTTCTGAAGTGTCCAAGTAACATATTCAAAGATTGTCCTGTACTATAAATTCCAAGGATAATGTTCTATAAAGTCTCATGTACTTTTTAACTTTTTTTTTAAATCTAAGGAGAAAATATAATATCTCCATGATCCCTTCTTTCTATCATATCTTGAGAGTTTCTTTTTAATTGAAAATGATGCATTTTTAAGGAACTCTGAGCCCTGGGATCTCCTAAATTTAACTTTTAAACTCAAGTTGTAATGAGTGTGGCTTTACTCCCACACACCTTTGATTTTACCAACCATATTTCCCCTCCAGAAGAATGTCAGTGCCAGGGATGTTGGGTAGAGCTCAGTAGGGGTTAGTACCAGTGTTATTTATCAGTGTATAGGCTGCAGAATAAAGTATATGTGATAATTGATTCACTCTTCATCAGCCTTTGAGGACTCATAACTCAATTAACATGTCAGATAATGACTATATATCTCTTTCAAAAAAAAATCCTCAAAGGCGATTTTGCATTTAGTATTAGATAAGGTGTGAGAGGTGTTTCTTTGTCATTTATATTTTATTTAAAATTCTTATTTCCTTTGGCCATTCTCAGCAGAAGAAGCAGTGTTGCCTTAATGGTTGGGTTTCTTTCTTCTTTTTAATCTGTGAATTTCAAGGAAAAATGATGACATTTTGAAATAGGCAGATATAGAAATAAGAATTTTAAAATTGTGGGTGAAATAATTTTGACTCTCAATCTCCAGCTGAGAGAGAGTATGTGTGTTCAGCTGGTTGACAGAGCAGCCCTACTCAGTAGTACATATGGCTCGATTGGAAGAGTGGTCAGAGGGATGATAAGGGAAACTCTGATCTAGGTATGGGTTACAGTTTTAAGACAGTGGTATACAAGTTATTTTAAATGCACATAGTGGTCAGGAAAAATTTGAATTATAGTACCTTTGCAAACATATACACATAATAAAACACAAAAATATTATTGACATTTAATATTTTCTTCCTTTACCCTATGGATCTCTTTATAATTGCAGAGTTAATACACTGTACTTTGAAAACCACTGTTTTCCAAGTTAAAGTAGTATCACAATTTTCCCCCCATGTGTTTTCTTTATTTCCATTCATTCTCTTCCCTCTGTTCTTTGTTAAGCCACATAGAGGGGCACCTGGGTGGCTCAGTTGGTTGGGCATCTGACTTTGGCTCAGGTCATGATCTCACAGTCTGTGGGTTCATGCCCCGTGTTGGGCTCTGTGCTAGCTCGGAGCCTGGAGCCTGTTTCAGATTCTCTCTCTCTCTCTCTCTCTCTCTCTCAGAAATAAATAAAACATTAAAAAAAAGACACATAGAGATATTCACTGATACAGTGGTTGTAACAATGGAAATTTAATTCGTTCAGACCTATAGCCTTATATGAAAGACAGTACCAAAATTTATAAAAAAGCTATCAATTATTTGGTTAAGTGGTTATTGGATTAAAAAAATACTGCTTTGGTAGCACTCTCAACAATAGCTAAAACATGGAAAGAGCCTAAGTGTCCATCAATTGATGAATGTATCAAGAAGATGTGGTTTATCTATACCATGGAATACTACATGGCAATGAGAAAGAATGAAATCTGGCCATGTGTAGCAACATGGATGGACCTTGAGGGTATTATGCTGAGCATAACATAAGTCAGGCAGAGAAGGACAAATATCATATGTTTGCATGTATAGGAGGATTTGGAGGAACTTAACTGAGGAACAAGGGAGAGAAAAAGGGGAGAAATGGTGGGGGAAAGGGAGAGAGGCAAACCATGAGAGACTCTTGAATGCTGACAAAAACTGAGGACTGATGGATGTGGGGAGGAGGGAGGATGGGCATGGAGGAGGGCACTTGTGGGGATGAGCACTGGGTGTTATGTGGAAACTAATATGACAGTAAACTATTTGTGAAAAAAAATACTGCTTTGTTAATACAATGGAATATTATTCAGCCATTAAAAAGAATGAAATCTTGCCACTTGCAATGGTGTGGATGGAATTAGAATGTATTATGTTAAGTGAAATAAGTCAGACAGAGAAAGACAAATACCATATGGTTTCACTCATATGTGGAACTTAAAAAACAAAACAGATGAATGTATGGGAATGGGGTGGAGGAAAAGAAGAGAGGGAAACAAAACACAAGAGATTCTTAAGGATATAGAACAAACTGAGGGTTGATGGAGGGAAGTGAATGGGAGATGGGCTGGATGGGTGGTGCATATTAAGGAGCACACTTGTTGTGATAAGCACTGGGTATTGTATGTAAGTGATGAATCACTGAATTCTACTCCTTAAATCATTATTGTACTATATGTTAACTAAAACTAAAATTAAAAAAAAAAGTAATCTAGGCTTTTATAGACCTGTTTGTAAGATCCACATTTGCTGTAATTTCCACATGTTTTAAAGTACAGATAAATATAATTTTACTTTGTCTATGAAATATGAAATACTATATATATATTACATTTTCTTTTCTAAAGACTTATTAAAACCATACCCTCTCAATTATAGAGAAATAGACAATCTTGTGCATGCTTCAGTATTTAAACCAATTCTATTTATGTTATTGAGTAAATTAATGGTTATTTTTTATTAGTCTTTTGAGTTGGTGAGATCAATCTCTGCCACCTCACATATCCATTATGAAGGTATATAGAAACACTTCGGTGTACCATAGGAGGTACAATATTCTAGTCTTTGAAGAGTGAACAACATATGGGTTTATGGAATCCAGAAAATGACTTAATGTGTATGCCTTTTGCTCATATTCATATAATAATATTTTTACAGTATATTTCTATCCAGCTATTTTAATTTGCAATTGCAAGTCCCTGATTGAATTCTTAGGTAATTTTCATTTGTGAATATTAATAATTGTACATTGATTATCTTGTCACCCACAATTCATCCACCTTTCTTTTTGAAACCATACCTTTAGAGACTATGCTTTTTAAATATTTGTAGATCACTTCTTCCCATTCTCTGACCATGTACTTATGGTAAGCATGTGATCTAGGCCTAGATCTAAGTTAATTAGAGACTTAAATCACCCTAAGCAATAATTATTAGTTCAAGGATGGACATATGTGCCACCTAGAACAAAAGAGATGCAATGAAAAATTCACAAACACTTCTGGGAAGGAGTTCATGCTCTTTATAATGGACTTAGAATTGTGAGAATTAAGTTATGGAGTTGCTACAGCAATATTATGACCATGACAGGCAACTCTGAAATGAATGAGAGGTAGAGGTGAAATTCAAGGAATGAGGTATGGGATCTTGGATACTTGAGTAAGCCATCAGTACATACCTGTTTATCTGGAATTTTTCATTATAATTTAATAATTTCCCTTTTTATTTAAGACACTTAAGAGTTTTACTCTCTGTCACTTGCAACTAAAATAATCTAGTTGAGCAGGGCAAGGGCTAGGCCTTATATAGCCAACCATAGTGCCATATCTTTCAACATGAACAGTGGAGAAAGAGAATGAGAGAGGGGGACAGAGAGAACATGAAAATGAACATGTTGCAGCACTCTGGCCTGGATTAGCAGAATAGGTTAAAATGAGGCTTTTTTTTTCTCTTTACATGGTGATTTGTTTCACATGTATTTGGTAATCCATTATGCAAGGCACTGTGCTAGGCACTGGGCATTCAGAGTTGAAAGGTAACTTGAATTAGTAGGCGGGAATGGTATGTAAGCCAATAATTCCAACACAAGGAATACTTGCCAGGGTAATAGAAGGATGTTTAGAGTATACATAACTAAGATTATAAACTTGAACTCTGCTCTGTAGTGTGAATATTTGGCAGCCAAGTGGAGAAGGCCATTGCAGATAAAGAAAGTAACATGAGGCATATTCTTTACAAGTTCTGAGCTTTGAGTGCCTTATGTAACTACTTACAATGATGATACAGATTTATATTGGAAGAAAGTTTTGTGCATGACTAACTAGTGGTTCTTGGGTCCATGAGACAGTAACAAAAGGGCTGATACTCTTATTTAGAAATGATTCCAGTGCACAGATCTGGGTCAGAATGATAGAATGGGAAGTTAGCTTCCACCTAGAATCCAAGCCACCTTATCTGAATATGTATTTGTGCCTCCAGCAGGGTGCCAGTACACAAAGAATATACCATACATGTGATCTCTGCCCAAAAAGAGGGTAAAATTTGAAATGACCACTTGGATATGAAGGGAAAGAATGGAATTGAGGCCCCAAAATTTACACATCTCATTTAGGAAATAGTACGTGTTTCATTCATATATGACTAGATATTTACCTCATTTGCAAGTCACAGGTAAGTATATTGTAGAGAATGGAAAATATATAAAAATACATAATTTGAACAGTGAATGGGCAAGTGTCTAAATTTTTCAGTATGTAATATAGTAGCTTTCTCTTCTGATAAAATTTGATGCCTCAGATCTCTTCCTTATCATGCTCTATTACATTTTTAAGGAACTAAAGAATGCCATGTTTCCTCCTCATAGAGAAATATCAGTTTTTTCTTTCTTTTTTTTTTTTTTGCCAGCCATGCTAGAAATCTTACACACTCCCTACCCATAAAACTGCCAGTCTTCCTATTCCATCACTGTATTGTTAGTTAAATGACTTTTAATGTGCACTGTGTGTCAGCAGTCTTCTAGGTGCCCTGGAGGAAAAAGAGCTCTGCCTGAGCATTCATTCTAAATTAAGAATAAAGGTTAGTGCTCAATTGTGAAGATTTGCAAATTATATTTTCAAGGTACCATCTTAAAGCTACTTTCCAAAAGCTGAATATTAATACTGCCCAAATTATCATTTACTTTGCTATTAACTACCTATAATCAGGGTTGCTTGTGCTTTAGAATAGAAAAACAGCTTACAGCTATAGATGATCAAATGATATTTGGCAGTTAAAATACACAGGAGAGCTGTGATTTGGAGTCTTAAAATGTTTAAATCAAAGGGAACATAAAAATAGTAGTAGGGAAATATAGCTTGTTATGACTCACAGACTATAGGTGTGCCTACCTTTTGGAAAATATCCCGTTTTAAAAAAATTCAAATTTACTAAAACAAATGGGGTGATTAACTGTATAACTGAAGGATTTATTTAAAGAATATATGTTAAAATATGTAAATGCATCTGCTTCTTTTAAGTACTGGTTTTAATAGATTATGAACTCTGGTAAGATGGATAGCAAGGGAACAAATGTTGAGTATTTAAAGCTAGTGTCAGTTGAAAAAATGAAGATAGATAATCCCTATAGTTATAATGTCTAAGTGGGGGAAAAGATTCAATTTACAATTAGAAAAGTATCTGTATATGAGGAAGCACTAGGGTTTTGATGACTGTAGAAACAGATCCTGTTATACCCAGATTGCAGTATCCTCAACGACCAGAGACCACCGGGGAGACCGAGTCACGCATGCAAAGGCAAAGGGCTTTATTCCAGGCTCCAGCTCGGGCTCACAGACTTTACCAGTGCAGTGGATCCGTGCTGTGAGCCCCGAGCAAAGGCAGAGTAGGGTTTTTATGGGGTTTGTGACGGGGGAGTTACAGAAGTTGTGGCATGGAAACAGTGATCCAATCATAATTATACAACATCATTGACAGCGGGTTTGACCATACACATTGTCTAGAGTATTCCTTACTTTTGGCGGGATCCAACTACAACATTTAGAGTACCTTTAAATTCAACCAATCACAGAGCGAGCCTAGGGTCTTGTTTGGCGACTAACGGGTTAACTTTAACATTAGGTAACAGGGTCCTATCAATAGTTTCTATCTATAGGCCTCTCCTTTAGTAATGTGGAGGGTGGTCGCTGGCCTTTCCTGATTGGGTGTTGCAAGGGTGGTTTCTCCTGCCTTGGGCAATGTGTAACTGCCTGATAGTTTCAGAGAAGCTGAAATTTAGGCCTTCGAGTTTAGAGGGAAACTTAAAGCCTGTCATGGAGTCAGTTTGGTTTAGACTTGTGTCCTTACAATCCTGGTATGTGTAATAGTAAAAGACATAATGTGCTAGCATAATCACTCTACACAATTAGTGCAAAAACATGGTGTAAGTAAAAGTTTATGAAGAAAGGGGAGGAAAGAAAGAAGGAGATGTAAGGGGGGAAGGAGGGAGAAGAGGGAAGGAAGGACGCTGTGAGGAAAGGACAAAGAGAGAGAAATCTTACAAAATAATTTGGTTTATTAAGTTAAAGAGTATATGGGAAGGATTGAGATGTTGGGAAAGAAGATGTGGCACTATTTGGCTATCAAGAAGACTTAGAACAGGAGTTATTCTCATTAGAGTCCACAGATGTCTCTTGCCCTTGGCAACTCATTTATTCATTCTTACATGTATTCCTTTACTCACTCAGTGGACATGTATTTGTTGAACAATTATGATGTAGAGGCATATAATAATATATGAAAGAAAGGAGAATATTGAGGGCAAATGAAATATCAGGACACAGAGTTGGAGAAATTCTTGCATTAGTGAATTGAGAGTGAGTAAATCTGTGTTGTTTAGAGAGAGAGAGCTACATTTGGGCTACATTCTTGAAGTCTTCCGATTGTACTTGTACATCCTGAAAGATTCATTAGGGAACAATGCCTTTGAATGCTAAACTGGGAAATGGGGACAATAGGGTTACTCTTTTGGATTTGACATCCACTTAGTTGATTGACCTTGGGCCAACCTTAAGCTTTCTGTGCCTCAGTCTCCTTGTCTAAAAAAGAAGGTAATTCTGTAATTCCACTTGCCCTAGCCTCACATGGATGAATTTGGGATTAATTAGATTGAAGAAGTGATCAGTGAAGCATATTAAAACTCCTCAGAGATGGGTACTAAGTGAGCAGGATGAATAACAATTTAAATGTCAGCTATAGAGCTGTAATTGGGGTTTGTCTTAAATGGGTCACTTTGTAAAAACCAGAGCAAATGGAATTTTTTTAAAAAATAAACTGTATACTTTACAATAGTTTTAGATTTTCAGAACAACTAAGATAATATAGAGAGGTCACATTTATCTCACACCCTATTTCCATTATTGTTTACATCTGACATTATTATGGTATATTTATAAGCTATATTGATGAATCAATATTTACAAATGTATTATTTCTAAGTAAATTCTGTATGTTATCAGATTTCCTTAGATTTTACCTAATGCTCTTTTTCTGTTCCAAGGTATTACATCCAAAATATTGTATTATTTGTGTGTGTACTTAGGCTCCTCCTCCTCCTGTACTGGCTCCTGAAACCGTCCTTATTTTTGATGACCTTGACATTTTTTAAAACTGTAGTAAAATATGCATAACATAAAACTTACGATCTTAACCATTTTTAAGTATGTCATTATCACTGACATTCATCTCCAGAACTCTTTTCATCTTGCAAAACTGAAACTCCATATTCATTGAACAATAACACCCCATTCCTTCCCCCTTCAGCTGCTAGTAACCACCTTTCTACTTTCTGTCTCTATGAATTTGACTACTCTAGGTATATCATATAAGTGGAATTATATACTATTCATCCTTTTGTGACTGGCTTATTTCACTTAACATAATGTCCTCAAGGTTTATCCCTGTTGTAGAATGTGTCAGAATTTCTTCCCTTTTTAAAGTGGAATAATATTCCATTATATAAATATACCATATTTTGCTTGTTCATTCATCTGTCAATAGACACTTGAGTTATTTCCACCCCTTGCTATTATAAACAATGCTGGTATGAACATAAGCATACAAATATCTCTTTGAGTCACTGCTTTCAATTCTTTGGGGTATATACCAAGAAGTGGAATTGCTGGATCATATGGTAATTCTACTTTAAAATTTTGAAGTACCTCCATACTGTTTACCATAGCAGTTGCAGTATTTTATATTTCCTGTACAAGGGTTACCTTTGCTCCACATCCTTGCCAAAAAATCTTATTTTCTGTTTGTTTTTTTAAATATAGTAGCCATCCTAATTGATGTGAGGTAATATTTGATTTGCCTTTTTCTAATAATGAAGTTAAACATCTTTTCATGTGCTTCTTGGTCATTTGTACATCTTTAGAGAAATATCTATCGAAATCCTTTGCCCATTTTATAAACAGGCTGCTTATTTGTTATTATTGTTGACTTGTAGTTCTTATTTAATCTGAATACTAACCCCTTATTAATTTGTAAAAATGTTCTCCCATTCTGTGGGTTGTTATGAATAAAAATTTTAAAGAGACTTGCAAACTATTTTGATGTTAGTATTCAAATAATCAGACAGTTTAGTTTTTTAAACAGACTTTTAAGCTCAGTGCCTTATTTTAAATGCCTCCTACCCCAATACTCAACTTAAAATGACTCAGAGATGTTTGATTTAGAAAAAGAATTGCTATGTAATGGAAAGAAGGAGAGAAAATAAAGAATAAGTGAATTAATGAAGTCATAGTAGCTTCTATCCAGCATACCTCTGATCCATAAAAAGTATTCCTAAGATGTTTCTTAGATTTTTAATTTTTTCCTTTGTAAAATATAATACTTATACTAGCAAATTAAAATCAATTTTATTTACTGAACAGGTAGTAAATTGCTACCATTCCTAAAATGTTCCCCCCTCTTCATAAACAGAAGGGACCAGGTCCTTACAGACCAAGTTTCAAATTGCCCAAATATCTTCTCAGGAAAGAGTATTTTGTCTCTGTGAAGCAGGAATAGGTAGCTCAGGGAACAGGTAGATGTCAGTAACTGTTTCTAGAGATGATCATTATAACACTTCACTCTTCCTCCCACCCTATCTCCATTTTTTTCTATACCTTTCCTCAGTCTGCTTACTCTTATAGTTTCCATTGATTTTTTCCTCTTCCCTTTGTAAAGAATGAGGCCACCTAACTGACCTATCTAAAATACCAGTTGGAAGAACTGGGCTTAGACCTGTAGCTCATAATTTCAACTTGCTTTAGGCCTCCTTCCAAAGCAGTCGATAGAAATGGGTTTTTTGACAGAATTTGAAGATCAGGAAGAGAATTATCAAAGAGTTTTCAGCTTTTCTCCTAGGAACCATTTCTTGGACTGAGCACATGTGTTTAGATATATTGAGAGTAACATCTCCACACTGAGCAGGCTGATGTTTACATCACTTTCAGGGCAATATCAGATATAATTGGAACTAGGAGGGCTAAGATACAGGAAAGAAGATACAGGGAGGAACTAGGAACTAGGAGGGCTAAGATACAGGAAGAAATGGATAAAACAGAGGTGCATCAGATGGAAAGTGATATTTACACCAATGATGAGATTGGGGGATTTGGATTGTGTCCAGAGCACCCTGCTTGCTCAGAATGTTTAGGAAGAGCAAAATGTCTACAATAATGAAGTAAAATACAGTACCTTATGCTGTACATGTAATAATCTCATTTAATCCTATCAACAGCCTGATAAGATAAGCAGTATTATTTTCACCCTCATTTTACAAAGGAAGGAATGAGACATAGGGAGGTTACATGAATTGCCCACAATTATACAGGAAAACTTAAGGTTCCGGCTAGGTTTGTCTGATGACATAACTCTTGCCACTAACCCCACTTTGGTGATTTTCTTTTATTTTTTGATGAATATTCGGTGTAGGGTAAAAAATATACATAATAATGTGAAGGCAAAAAGTATGGAGAGAAATTATGGGCAGAAGTAAAGTACCAGAAAGAAAGCTAGTGTTTGTAGAGAGGAAGAAGAGTTAGATGACAGTTAAAGATACACTTAGAGAAAAAAATTGGTACCTGATGTCTTCTTAGTGCTCTTATATCTTCTTAAATATCTTAAATATCCACAAAAACTAAATGAAAATGATAAAAGAAAAAAGGATTTTCTGGGGCGCCTGGGTGGCTTAGTCGGTTAAGCGTCCGACTTTCGCTTAGGTCATGATCTCGCGGTTCGTGGGTTCCAGCCCCGCGTCAGGCTCTGTGCTGACTGCCAGCTCAGAGCCTGGAGCCTGTTTCAGTCTGTGACTCCCTCTCTCTCTGACCCTCCCCTGCTCACGCTGTCTCTCTCTCTCTCTACTAGAAATAAATAAAACATTAAAAAAAAAATTAAAAAAAAAAAAGAAAAAAGGATTTTTAATTTCAAAAGATTAGTAAAGTGTGCTCTTTTAAGTCAGGTATCTTACAGATGGATATAAAAAAAAAAGAATATTATCTGCCAAAGGCCGGCTCCAGCAGGTCCACGGTTCCCTGAAGGATGGATGGTGTCAGTGAAGAAGGGATGAGAGAGCCACAAGAATCTTTCTGGTCGCCAGGCAGGCATCTCTGCTCTGAATGGGCTCAACTTTATTTTATAATTAAATGTTTGGGAGATGGCACAGAAGTGGCATTTGCCTTAGACAATAATTTCTGATGATAAATATCTTTTTTATAAAATTTATTTCTAAGAGAGAGAGAGAGAGAGACAGCATGAGCAGGGGAGGGCCAGAGAGAGAGGGAGACACAGACTCTGAAATAGGCTCCAGGCTCTGAGCTGGCAGTCAGCACAGAGCCCGACGTGGGGCTCGAACCCACAAACCGCGAGATTATGACCTAAGCGAAAGTCGGACGCTTAACCGACTAAGCCACCCAGGCGCCCCTGATGATAAATATCTTTGATATGTAAGAATTTCCCAGAACATATATTTGTAGAAGACTCCTGCATAACCTTTATCAATAGTGATTGAGGTAGGTGATTTAGATGCTTATCCTATGGGGAAGGAAGGTATCTTTAACATACAAGACAACGTTTTTAGCATAAAAAGGGTGAAGTTAGTTCTTTGTGACCAGGGGTCAATAGCTTGTTTGTTTAAGGGGAAGTATTAAAAAAAACTTGTCTTTCAGGAAACACAATGTTTGCTCCCATAATCACAAAAGAAGTTCCTCAATAGGTTCCTTCACAGGGTACAATAAGCATACTCAAGGCCAGAATAAGTCACTCCCAAATACTGATCAACAAAGATGCCTTGGGGGTCGGTGCTCCAAGCAGAAACAATTGGGTTGGAGTGGATATCTGTTGCCATCTGATTAGTAAGAGTCCGTGAAACTCACCTTAACCTCATAGGGAGTTCTTTCTCAACCTATGAGCTCAGAAATGGCTCCCAGCCATTATCAAGTCTCAAGAAAAACAATATTTGCTCATGCTTTCCTAGAGCATTCTAAAATTGCTTACCTTATGTTCTTTCTGGGGATACCTAAACCACTTTCTGTTTATCAAGCTGTATGGGGAATTTCTAGTGACAGCCTCTATAATTCTGACAAGTGACTGTCACTTTGAGAAATCAAGGGATATTGCTGGTGCCTATATAATCACAGGCACAGATAAAGTTAGAGTTTATCATTGATATCTCTCTGTGACAAAAACAAGGTTCTATATGCAGAGAATGAGTAAACCACGTGCCAGAATAACGAGGAAGAGGAAGCCTTTTTAGATATGCTGTTGATATAATACAGTTTAGGCTTTGTGGGCTGCTATGTTTCAACAAGTCTTCCTGAGTGATGGTTTTATATTTTGATTACAGTGTTTCTGTTAATACCATTAAATTTCTAAGAGTTGATCTTGATAGTCTTTCCCCTTTTATGTCCCTATAGAGCACCCTCCAAGCATCTGAAATTGTCAAAAAGAAAAAGAAAATAATGCAATCATTCCAGTCCTAGCTGAGCAAAGTGTTCCTATTTTTTTCCATGTGCCATGAATTTTGCATTCTGACAAGGGTTTGGCCTTTGGAGAAACAGACTTCTCTTGGGTTGCTCTTGTGATACATATTTTAAATATCTCCCCGATGTTTTAGAAGCTATTTACCTGTGTTAATGATTTGCAATATAAACAGGCCAGTTTTTCACTGATTTATTCTCATCTGCATATGTGGTGGAATCCTCTTTCATAGGAACTGAATTACCCATGCCATTTGGAGATTCTTTTCCTAGCAGACTTCTTTTTTTTTTTTTAATGTTTTATTTATTTCTGAGAGAGAGAGAGCAGATGAGCAGGGCACGATCAGAGAGAGAGGGAGATACAGAATCTGAAACAGGCTCCAGGGTCTGAGCTAGCTGTCAGTACAGAGCCCGACATGGGGCTCGAATCCATGAACAGTGAGATCATGACCTGAATCGAAGTCAGACGCTTAACCTATTGAACCACCTGGGCGCCCCTCCTAGCAAATTTCTATAGACCAAGACCTCCATATAATTTCCAATGTGCCACAGTGAAATGTTATCCCTTGAGAAGCAACCTAACAATAGCACAAAAAATGGGAAATCTTAAAGCAAAGCTTTCTCTACTTAGATTTTTTTAAAACCGGTGAGAGTCACATTTGTTAATTTAACTGACAGAATGTATTTAATTTTTTCATCTCATTGAGGCACTCTATATAACCATAGGTGGCATTTATTAAACAATTAAAGTGAAATATAATGTTAAGTGCTTTCCATGCATTATCTTTATAAAACCCCCATTGCATTATTAGTTCCATTTTACAGATGAGGGAATTGAGACTCAGAGTGTTTAGGAGACTATCAAAGGTCATAAGCTAGTAATATGAAAGTTAAGATTCAAAACCAGTCTGTCTGACTTTAGAGCAGGTGTTTTTAAACAACTCACTGATATTACTTGGGGTGTAAACTAAAGTACCATAACAAGAAACCCTAAAATATAGTGGTTTAAGGAATATAGAAGTCTCTTTCTCTTTCATTTCTCTGGATGGAGCACTTCTGCTCCATGGGATAATTTAGGGACCTACATTCCTTTCATCTTATGACTCCATCATGATCTAGAAATGCCTCTTATCTGCATAGTCAAATACATCTGCATTCCAACTCATGGGAAAGAGGAAAGAGAGGATGTATAGTTCAAATATTTTCATTTCTAAGAATGTGAAGCAGAAAATGGGTACGTCAGTTTTGCTTATATCCTTTGGCTACTCACATAGCCCCACTTAGTTGTAAGGGAAGCTATGAAATGTAGTCCGTAATTGTGTAAACATGTGTCTTGCCAAAACTGGGGAGGGGGTTTATTACTAAAATGAATAAGGAAAGAAAAAAATTCAAGGGAAAACCAGTCTGCCACACCACTATAATACTTATGTTATCATTATCATCCCCTTCTAGTATAGACCAAGACAGCATCAAGAGATTATATCATGTAAAGCAGAGAGCAGCCTGAAGTTAGACACTCTGGATATTGTAGGTAAAGGTTCAGGGAAGGGGAGTTTTATATAGCAACTGTGTTGACTTAGTCATGTTAATATTCACTGATTTTTATAGCCCTTCCTGAGAAGTTTGCTTTAGGGGATATTGATTGTCTTAGTATTTACGTAGTAGTCAAACTTTTGCTCAGTCTTTAGTAATTTTTTGGTTGTTTCTCTATTACAATATTGACAACCTGAACCATCAAATTAATCTCTTACTTTATACTTTTATTCTTGTAAATATACATTAGCTCCACATTTTTATCCTAAGCATCTTACACAATTGGAAAGGAGAACATGGCCTCTAGAATATTGCTAATACATTTTTTAAAAGTTTTTTTTACTTTGAGAAGGAGAGAGCAGGGGAGGGACAGAGAGAGGGAGAAGGAGAATCCCAAACAGGCTCTGTGCTTATATCACGGGGGGCGAGGAGGGGAGTTCAATCTCAGGACTGTGAGATCCCAATGTGAGCTGAAATCAAGAGTTGGATATATTGCTGACTGATCCACACAGGCACCATGGTAATTATTTTGATATTACCATTCTTAGATTTACTCATTTCTATGTCTCAGTGTATGTAAATGTACAGGCTGGCAGTTGCTAAGGTAAAAAGTCAAGAATAGGTTCTGTGGTTTATAGCAGACATATTTGAGTCCCAGCTATGAATGGTACATAGAGATAGAGCAACGGTACATAGAACAGCCGTTACGGCTATGGTTTCACAGATGACAATTCTTCAACTCACAGAAGAGTATGTGATGATGAGGTTGCTTGAAGTAATAGTAGCTCTTCAGCTTCCTTCAGGATAATTTAATTCTGAGATCCGGGAATGAAATATTTGTTGCATGTGCAAATACATCTTCAAGAGAATTTTTTGAAGCCATCCAAGAAATTAGATTGTGTAATAAAATGGACAAAATTAGCATAGAAGTAGTAAAAAAAACATTTCTTTATATGAGCTCTCATTTGAGTGTTAATGTGAGTGGGTGGGCAGGTTGATGAGTTATATAGTGTAATATGAGGAGGATGTGGAGTTGATATGCTTAACAGGTATCCCTCTCATTTTCCAGATCTTTCCAGAACTTTCTATATCTTCTTAAAGTCCATGAGAAGTGTTTTCTCTGCAAACAGATTGCTGAAAGTAATTAATCATTAGATGGAGAACCCAATCCAGTTCCCAGGTTTACCTCTATAAACCAGTGAGATGATTCTTTTTTAAGACCAATGGGATGAGAAAGGTATTCTGCTTACATGCTTCCTCATGACAAGACCAATATCAGGATTCATTTTTTATTTATCACAAGACATCTTAAATGCCAAGTCTGCCTGTTTAATTGGCAATGATCCCTATTGAATTTTTAACATGCTGAAAACGTGGGTACTGGTGACTGTTTTTATGAGGTGTTTGGCGTTTTATTTTGGCTTAAATCTGTTTTCATTGTTAGAAGATGCATTATCTCTACTGGAATTTCTACTGCTCAATGTACAGGTTATCTCCACTACGACAGCTCTGTAACTTCAATGTCAGATACAGTGCTCCCAAGTCATACTAGATTTACACATTCTATTACACTTCTATTGAACAGCTCTTAATCTGTTCAGAAGAAAATATGCTACAAACAGCAAATTTTCTCCCCTTTCATTTAATAGGAATGTTTCTTGGCAAGAGTGAACAATCCCAGTGAGAAAACGTTCCAACTAGATCTGTCAGGTTTTGAAAAGATTTTGAAAGGTTAACCCTATAAAAGCCAAACTGTAGTTGATACTTTAATATTACTATAATACACAAGTTCTAACTCTATTCTATTTACTGATTTGTCCCCTCCCCTAACTGCTAATAATTCCTAGGAATCTTGCCTAATATAATCCGTGTTTTAGTTACTAGTGTCATGCCCAGATCGCGATCTCCCCCAAATCCCAAGACCACCAAGGAGTCCGAGTCACGTATGCAAAAACAAAGGGCTTTATTACGGGCTTAAGCTCAGGCTCCCAGACCTTACCAACGCAATGGATCCATGCTGAGAGCCCCGAACAAGGGCAGAGTAGGGTTTTTATGGGGTTTGTGACCGGGGAGTTACAGAAGTTGTGACATGGGAACAGTGATCCAATCATAATTATACAACATCATTGACAGCGGGTTTGACCATACACATTGTCTAAAGTATTCGTTACTTTTGGTGGGACCCAATTACAACATTTAGAGTACCTTTAAATTTAACCAATCACAGAGCGAGCCTAGGGTCTTGTTTGGCAACTAACGGGTTAACTTTAACATTAGGTAACAGGGTCCTATCTATAGTTTCTATCTCCAGGCCTCTCCCTTAACAATGTGGAGGGTGGTCGCTGGCCTTTCCTGATTGGGTGTTGCAAGGGTGGTTACTCCTGCCTTGGGCAATGTGTAACTACCTGATAGTTTCCAGGAAGCTGAAACTCAGGCCTTCTAGTTTAGAGGGGAAACTTAAAGCCTGTCATGGAGTCAGTTTGGTTTAGACGTTTAGACTTGTGGCCTTACACTAGAAGGTGGATTTTATTTACAATAGAACTTCATGCTGAAAAATATCAAATGTACTTTCTGGGATAACTTTATCATATAATCTTATACTGGTTATATTTCAAACAATGTGTTTTCAGGTGTGGTATTCTTGGATTCATGCAGCAGTGGGCTGTATTATGATGGGGTTGTTCAGAATTTATTGAATGATTTTATCTGTAGAGAGATATATTTGAAATTAAGAGGAAAGAGGGCAGTGTTTTCTTCTATAGCTTGCATTTTGAGGCACATAATGTCTGATAAAGCTAGTTCATTGTTCTATTGCTTCTTCCCTCCTAAGGCAGTGTAAATGTGAAATAATAAGATACAAGGATAGAGATCATTGCTACTCTCCTCATTTGTTTAAAGAAAATAATAATAATGCCTGACTTGAAAAGTTGCAGTAATGATGAAGTGAATATAAATATTGTTAAACATGTTAAATATATGGACAATGACAGCAAAAACCTCTGAAGAGTAAGTAGACTCTAGCTAGCTATCGATTATACATACATCTTCCTTTATGTATTTTCTTTTCCCCCCCTCCTCTCTTCTCTCTTGTTCTTGCTTTCCTTTCTCTCTTTCTTTTTCTCTCTACTCTGTCCTCAGAATACTGTCCTTTCCCTTTTAATACGTGTATTGGGGCATTAAGTTTTGTCATCTTCACTCTGGAATTATCTAGTAATTCTTTATATTCCTTCTTTGACATCTTTATCTAGGGGACATCTCTAAAAATTAGAATTATTCTCAGAAATACCTTATCCCTGAAGACCCCCAGAAGAGCTAGGTAGTAATCAGAGCATAGGCAGAAGAAAAAAAAATGTGAGAAATAAGAAAAGGATCAAAAGTGGAAAGTCAACATTAATGTTGACAAGATGACCAGTTTGTTAAGCATATCTTTTACTGTCTACTACTATAAGTGTAGAGATTCTGGAAACTTCAATGATTGTCTCATTTTCTTTAAATGTTAAATACTTTAGACTTGAAAAAAATTAGATAATAGCTACTGAGTAATATAAAAACAAATCCTAAGGTAGACTAGTTACATTATAATTGTAACTGCCAGGTATGACATTCCTGCACTAATTTAGCCTATTTGGTGTTTTTCCAGGGGTGGTGGAAACTTGGCTGGGTTATTCCAATTACTGCAAAATAGTTGGCTTTGAATATGAGTGCTGTCTTTCTCCCTTCTTATTCAGATTCTTCCTCCTCCTACCCTCAATGTCTGACTTTGGATCTGCCTTTTGTTTCCTAGTCCTTCCTCCTTTTTCTTCCTCTAGCCAACCCCCACTATTAGCATTTTGAATGACATTGAACTTTATAAGATACCCATTCCTATAGCTCAGCAGTTCTACCTCATTGCAGCTACTGTAGCACTTACTTCTTATCTTTTTCAAAAGGAAAGATTAACTTAAGCAGCAACTCTGGCAAAGCAAACTACTCAGAAGCTGGCTTGATGTTATCTCTGAGAGAGCTTTGCTTAGTTGGCAGAAGGAAATGTCATGCATGTCTCCATGTTACTTAGTATGATTTGTCACTTGGGATTCTTAAGCATTTTATATGAGGCCCTGACTGGCTTAGCTCCTCATCAGAATGCACTGCAATTTGTCCACTTCAAACCCACCAAGAGCAGAGAGCATTTACTTTGACATCTGCTCTTTAAAAGCAGCCCATTAATACTGCACTTGACATGTCAGGGTCTCAATGAAATACTTTTCTCTTAGTTATTTTATCCATAATAAGATGGCCTGGTTCAAGGTCAGTGCCAACCCTAAGCTGTTTTTCTTTTTTCTATTCCCCGTTTTGACATTCACTATATGCCCTTGCCTATTTCTAATCCACAGAATTTCTCTGCTCAGGTACCAGTAACTATGGTGTAAAGATTGGGGTGGGGCCAAACCTACTGGTCTCCCAGAACTTTGTCCAATAACAGAGGTGCCTCAGTAAGCTCCCCAGTGATCTCTTGTACTTTGCTACTTCTCCTATCAATGTTTTCCAAAATGCTTCACTCCCATGAATAAAAATGGCTCCTAACATAGATGTTATTCTATGGTTAAAACTAATCATATGCCAGATGTTAAGCTAGATATTGGACATGCATTATATTATCTCACCTAATCCCTATAGAGCCCCTGTAGGGAAGGTGAAAACTGAGGTTGTGGGAAACTAAACAGCTTGCCCAAGGTCACATGATTAGGTAATGTGGAATCTAGGGCTAATGATAGCTTAAAGTTTTAGCCCTTTCTAGATTACCACTATTTGTAAAATAACCAGTTATCTGTTCATTATTTTCAGGCAAAAAGAATATTGAACATTATTTTGTAACTGCCACTATGCCATACATTTGGGATATAGAGAAAACATAGTACATGCAAATATACTAGGAGAGAGAGACAAACAGGTACATGAAACATTAAAATAAGTGTAAGAGACATAGAGATGGTGCTGTGGAAACTCAGAGCAGGGGATACTTAACCCAGCATAGGGAAGGTAAGATTATTTAATCTATGTTGTCTCACAGAGTGAGTAAGAATATTTATTCTCTCTCTCTCTTTCTCTGTCTCTCTCTGTCTCTGTCTCTGTCTCTGTCTCTCTCTCTCACACACACACACACACATACACACACACACACCCTGCATCCCTAGATTAGATAGGTCTTCTTTTTCCCTTTGTACTTCCTTTGCATATCTCTGTGATAGCGTTTATTCATTTTATCCATTCACTTAACAACAGTTTATTGAGTATCGACTCTGTGTGCTAGGCACTAGTCTAGGGACTTGTAACAGAGCAATTAATAAAAGTCTTGCCTGCTTAGGTTTTACTTTAGAGTATGTAGACAAACAAAACAGTAATATATAAATTGATGCAGGATAAAATGTTAGGTGGTGAAAGTGATATAAAGGAAAATAAAACAGAATGAAGAAGTAAAGAGTGATAGAGGATGTTATTTTATAGAGAGACTTCTGTGAGAGGGTGACACTTCTCATGCATTTGTTTACATTTCTTACTCCTCCTGGATATTCTGCACTTCTGGAGGTAATAGGCCATGTCTTTTCTTTTTCTTTTTCTTTTTTAATTTTTAATGTTTTATTTATTTCTGAGAGAGAGAGAGAGTGTGTGTGTGTGAGCAGGGTGGGGGTGGGGGGTCAGAGAGAAAGGGAGACACAGAATCCAAAGCAGGCTCCAGGCTCTGAGCTGGCTGTCAGCACACAGCCAGATGCGGGGCTCGAAACCACAAACTGTGAGATCATGACCTGAGCCGAAGTCAGATGCTTAACCAACTGAGCCACCCAGGCGCCCCCACGTCTTACTTTTCTTTGTATCCCCAGACAAGAGAGCCCAGAAGGTTGGGGGGTATTGGCTAAAGCATGGTTGAAGTGATGAATCAGTGAGTCTGGAGATGTCATGAATGAAGATCAGGTGATGAGTGAGTTAAAGGAATGAGAGACCTTGAATGCTGGGAGATTCTAGTCAGAAAATAGGAGATTTTCACTTAAGATTTAAGAGATGGAGGGGCACCTGGGTGGCTCAGTCGGTTAAGTGTCTCACTTTGGCCCAGGTCATAATCTCATGGTTTTTGAGAATGCACAGTGGGTTCTCTGATTTCAGTACAAATTCTGCTTCAGATCCTCTACCCACCATTTCTCTCCCCCTCCCCTGCTTGCACTCTCTCTCTTTGTCTCTTTCAAAAATAAATGAATAAACTTAAAAAATAGATTTAAGAGATTGGGCAATTTCAAATAATTTTATGGAGGCTTTTTGACTGGGAGTGACTAAGTGGAGTAGAAGGGAGGGCTACTGAGTTGAATAGCTCAAATTGGGAGGCTAAGGCAGTTCTTAAATTTGGTTGCATATTATAATCACTTAGAGAGCTTTTAAAAATGAGTCATGGGGCGGAGGGTGACTGGGTGGCTCAGTGGGTTAAGCGTCTGACTTCGGCTCAGGTCATGATCTCACGGTTCATGGGTTCAAGCCTTGCATCGGGCTCTGTGCTGACACCTAGCCCAGAGCCTGGAGCCTCTTTGAATTCTGTGTCTCCCTCTCTCTCTGACCCTTCCCTGCTCACGCTCTCTGTCTCCCTCTCAAAAATAAATAAAACATTAAAAAATAAACAAAAATAAATAAAAATGAGTCATGGAGTCTAACCATGGGAAATTTTGACTCAGAAGGTCTAAGTAGGCTTCCGAAAAGTTGTGTTTTTAATAAGCTCCACAGTAGATTCAGGTGCACAAAACCACTGACTAGGAAGTGGAAGTTTGACCCTGGGTTTTGAAACCATGCAAGAATATGCCACGATTGAGTTAAGAGGAGACCTATGAACCAGGTATAATGATTTTCAATAAATCTTGAATGTGACCAGAAGTCAATAGATGGTTGTGACAAGCATGGCGAATGTGTGGTGGAATCAGATGGAAGAGCTTGGAAGAGGAGGTGTTTTACACAGGGATAAAAGATGAATCAGAGTCATCTACCGATTATCGTCTATGCAGAATTTTAGACATCAGTGTGCACTTGGACTGCCTTTGCATTAAAGGGAAACCTGGGCACCATACCTTGCTTGGTAGATCTGAAATCATGGAAGTTAGGCGTAGTCTTTTTCACTTAGATGTATGATCAATTTTGCGCTTCAGAGATAACGCTCCTTTTCTGCATTTCAGAGAGAACTTGGGTAAGTTGCATGGACAAACCTCTATAATATGGGCCTGCCTTTGGGGGAAAAGAAGTGGATAAAGCCTAGAGCATTTCTGAGAGTTTTTGTGCCTAGTAGTATTCATAGCTGCAAATAAGAGCAATTTATTAAGCATAATAATATGCAAAATGTTCCTGTCCTACCTGCTGAGAAAGAAAAATTACTTTCTTCTAAAAGCACATGGTGGAGGGGCGCCTGGGTGGCTTAGTCGGTTAAGCGTCCGACTTTCGCTTAGGTCATGATCTCGCGGTTCGTGGGTTCGAGCCCCGCATCGGGCTCTGTGCTGACTGCCAGCTCAGAGCCTGGAGCCTGCTTCAGTCTGTGACTCCCTCTCTCTCTGACCCTCCCCTGCTCACGCTGTCTCTCTCTCTCTCTCTCTCCTAGAAATAAATAAAACATTAAAAAATTAAAAAAAAAATAAAAGCACATGGTGGAGAGAACAGCAAATATTTGACAATACTTTCTGATATTTGAGGTTTTGTGGTATATTGATTCATTGTGTTTTTGAGGTAAAGATTACCAGAAACTTTCACTCAGTCTGGGATTTTCCCCTAACCATGTGAGATCCCCTCTAAAAAAAAAAAAAAACCTTTACGGGCTCTATTTAAATAATGGAAGAGACATGTATATGAATCAGTGATTTTTATTAATATCAGAATCATCATCATTACCACCACTATCATTATTTACAGTCTTGGAAAGACCCTGGGGTTTTAATGTTAGACAAGCCTGCATTTGATTTCTGGCCCTTGATAATTAGTGTTGTGTCCCATTAGTCAAGATAGATTACTCATTTGGATTTCAATTCCCTTCTCCATAAAAGAAGGATAATAATAGTTTCTTCACACCACTGTGGGGGTTATATAAGACAGTGTATGTAAATGTATATGGCACATAGCACGTGGCTCAATAAAGGTTGACTCCTACCCAACTCTTCTTAGATGCCTTCCCAATTTCATTGTAGTGAGTGAAAATTATTTTTTATTGAGTATGACTAATTAATGTGTTTATTAATTTTTATCCCCTGTCAATGGGGCAATTTTAGTATCTAGATTATATATGCATTTGTTACTTGCCTGCAGTAGAAAGTATTTGAAAGGAGAACACCAATTGATAGCTATATTATTGATTTCTGTAATAAAATATGAGAAAAATTAGCCATTCAAGCTGCATTTTTCTGTTGTGTGATAAATATCTAAATGGTTAATATAAAGGGGAAATATGCCTTGTGATTTGCAATATGATTTTGGTATATGACCCTGGTAATATAATTTTCAAGACCTGCATGTAACTTTCAAATAAGAAAGGTACCTTTTCTAATTACAGTGAAAACCAAATAAGTAAACACAGGTAGAATCTCTAAAATGCTTTGGCTATAAGTTTATCTTTACCAGTTACTAATTTATATGGCTAAGGGGGCTTCTGTTTGCAAAACCATCCCCTTAGGAGCTGAGGTTAAACAAGTGAGTGGCATGAGTTATAAATGAATTGAACACTGCCTTTTGTACCAGCCCAATGTAATGGTCAGTGTTTTATAATGAGTCCTAGTTGGTGAGGTAACTCGTGTTATCAGGAGGAGCTTACTAGAGACTGCTCCGTTTGTCACTGCCGTCTGAAGGACACAACTGACTGGGGAAGCTGGCACTCTGCAGAATTTTTATGGTGCTGCACGAATATGGTGGTCTCTCTTATCAGACAGTAATTCAGTAATAAATACAAAAAGCCTATGTTAAAATAATTCTAGGGCTGTGACACAAGCTGAACAAAGTTAGGAGAGTTAATGCTGACACTGGGAAATTAACTTACCTAAGGAGCAGGTTGAGTGAGGGGAAAAAAAGAATGGATGCTGGGAGAGACTCTCTATTCATGATGGAGTGTTTATCTGCATGGCTTTTTGTTGGTTATTTGGTTTAGTGTAGTATTCAACTTCATGTTTCTTTATACTCTATGCCTTCACCCTCCTTCTAAGACAGAGACAAAAATACATAAAGGGTAACTAGAATCATTTCATGAATTTTATTGTAATAAATATAAACAAGCCTTATGGAATGGGCTCTGCCATTTACCCCCAGAATTATAAATGGTTAAAAGGGTATCACTAGAACAGAGAATAGTTGGGGAATGGAAAAACTCTTTGAATATTTTTTCACAAGGAAAACTGCTTTATTGTTTTTGTTATAAAAGCAACATGTACTCATTCTAAAAACTTCAAACAGTTCAGAAAAATATAAAGAAGACTAAAACTATAAAAATTACCTATTATAATTCCTTCCTCCACACATCAGAGAAGGTATCTATTAATATTTTGATGCATCTCCTTTTGTCTATGACTGCAATATTTAAACAGTGGTTTGTTTATTTTCATCAGAATAAATTTCTAGAGATTTAATTCAAATTTTAAGAACTGTCTAACTTTGGGATTTTCTCCTGAACGTCTCCTATTTTTAATTTTTCATAGCATCTCAGGAATGTTTAACCTATCAGTTGCCTAGTGTTGCTAGAAACTGTTTTGTGAAAGATATTGAATGATAAAAAGGTGAATCACTTCATAGTCTACCAAATGGGGACAGTTATGGTCCTACAAGAAGACTTATCATAGTATTTTCGAATTTTCAACATCATAACACACCTTCAGTAAGATTGTTCAAGTCTCTTGTTTTTACATGAGTGATTGGGGCATAAAGATATTACGTGATTTTTCACACTCATATCTAATTAATAGCAGAGACATAAATAGAACCTGATTTCTTAATCCCAAAATCTATTCCATTTGACACAGGTCTTTCAATAAATTCTGGGTGGAGGTAGGAACATGGGAAGGAGGATTCTGAGTTCAAATAAGTTTGGGAAATGTAGCCTTGTTTAGGCAGGCCATAGGCACATTGAATACTGAAAAGTCCTGCAGTATAGAATTCTTATCAGCTTTTTAAGCAGTTTCTCAAATATATAAAATAATAATGATGATATGATACCAATAATAGTGGTTTCCATATATTGAATCATCCCTATATATGACAGGCACTACTGTAAGTCCTCATATATACTGACATGCTTAATCCTCATGAAAGCACTATGAAAATTTTCATAATCCCCGTTTTTTGGGGGGAGGGGAAAAGCAAGGCACTAAACAATAATTTGCTCAAACATATACAACTAGTATAGGAAAGAGCTGGGATTTCAACTGAGGCAGTTTACTTCTAAAACCTCGCCTCCTAAATAAGTATGATCAGTTTATCACAGAAATTTGTTTGTGTGAAATACCTCTTAAAATTCTGTAGAAGCAAACTTCTTTAAGAGGATATGTCTTAGTCTGTTCAGGAAGAGGTCCATTTGCTATAGCAGGTTCAAGAGACTGAATAGCTTATAAACAACATAAAGTTATTATACTTCTGGAGGTTGGAAAGTCCAAGATCAAGATACCAGCATGATGGCCTTTTGAGCTCTCTTCCTGGTTTATAGCTGGCAACTTTCTTGCTATGTCCTCTCATGGTAGAAAAGGCAAGATATCTCTCTGAAGCCTCTTTTATAAAGACACTAATCCCATTCATGAAGGCTTCAGCCTCATCATCTGATTACCTCCATCACACTTGACATTAGAATTTCAATATATAAATTTTTGGGGGACACAAACATTCAGACCATAGCAACCTATTTTAGGAAATATTGCTCTGAAAATTGTTTCCAGTATGCTTAGTGAAATACGGTTAGATAAAATATAAAGCTTCTGAATAGCAGTGCTGGAATGGACTTTAGAGATCAGCTCATTTGGCAGAAGAGGAATCTGGGGCAAGAGGTAGAATCTCTGGTTCCAGGTTCATGGCAGCTTCTGATTCCTAATTTAATAGTATCAGCTTACTAGAAATCTTTGCACAATGGAATAAAAACATTTTTATGCTTATTCACTGAAGAATTTGAGGGCCATATGTATTATCCCTGTATTATCCCTGCTCTTCCCTGAGGTGACAACAAGACACAAGGAGACTAGGGGCAGCTGGGTACCTGGGAGGAAAAGGCAGCCATTTGTACAAGGTGATGTGAGGACCTGATTCCTAGTGTTTCTGGCTTAGAGCAGGCACTAAGCACATTTTTGTTGAAAAATACTACTAACTTTGTTATAGTATTTTATGGCCTTCAGAGCTCTTTCATAGCCATTTTTTAGTGGTATGGTAGGAGTGACAGATCAGAAAGGCAAGGACAGTAGATCATGGGACTGGAGAGAGGAAGCATAGAAGTGGCTGATAGTTGTGGAGGTTAAGAGGAGAGTCCTGGAGTTACTAGAATAAAATTGGTGATTTGGGGCCTGGCCATAGTAATCAACTTTCTTAATCATCATTTAATTTTAATTTATTGAAAGGAAACTTCCAAACTCCCACAAAGAGAAAAGGAAATTCTTAAGGGACTTTCTTAAGTATCATGGACCCTTTAAATTGGTTTCCATCCATCAATGAAGATAATTTGCTTTAATAAGTACCCAAGAGAAGCAAGACTGTAAAATAATTGTCCCTAAACCAATTTCATATTATTTCTTCTGGTCAAAATTCATTAGAAGTTGAAACCTCACTATCCCATTAAATGTTGGGGTTTTAAAACCTCAATCCTTTATTCAGAGTGACTGGAAGTCATATTTTACATTTCACATTTTCCATCATGGGAACTGAGGCCATGATGGGATTGGTACTGTGAGTTCTGCTGTTCCAGTTGTTAAGACCACATGTAGGCTTAATGAGTGGCTCAGGCTGTGGATTGCCATTATATATGGAGTTACTTTTTATTGTTCACAATTCAGGTTGGGGGTGAAGTAAATGGTACATTCCCTCTATAAGGCCCATTGAGAGGTTGAAAATCTATTTTTCTGCCTCTCAGCTCTAGCTTCAGGAAGTCATGGAGCAGAATCTATGTCTGTTCTCTTCACTATTATATCACCAATGTATAGCGCAGGGGCCATAATACAATATGTGCTCAGTAAATAATTGTTAAATAAGTAAATGTTATGTAATGAAAGGTAGGTGAAATACAGATAGAAATTGTGTACCTCTTTGTATTCTACTCATAGTAGTCAATGCTTGTTGATGATATTTGTCATAATAATTGGGTCTAATTTGCAAAATCTAACCCATAGTAGCTAATTAGCTGCTGTTTGGGTTTTATAACTGCTGTTTGCATAGGAGGCAAAGTTGGATGTTAGAAATGATAGTTTTCCTAACATCAGATCAGGGAATTCCTGTTGGAGTAGAGGGCAAGTGATATCCTACATTTGGATTTCCAATACATCAGATACTAATCACCTTCCTTTGCTACCACCATTATACAGATGAGGAAACCCAGGGTCAATGACCATAAGCACCCAATTGGTTATTGGTACAGATGCAACTCTGAAGAAATCAGTTTCCCAGTTCAGTGTTCTTGTCACCACCCCTCACTATTACCACTAATCAACAATGGAAGGATTTGCTTTGGAGGTGCAACTTGATTTTAGTGCTGGAAAATATCTCAGGGACTCTGTAAAATTTGTTAACCATTGACTAACTTACACATATGCCATGGTGAACTGCATTTGAAGAAGTCCTTACCAAGTATGAATGTATTAACTTTGTTTCTAAGCTAAGAAGTATTAGAGGATGCCAGAGTCCAACTCCGGCTGGGTTCAGGGGTCCCTGAAGGATGGATGGTGTCAGCGGGGGAGGGAGTGAGAGAGCCCCAAGAATCTTTCTGATCACCAGGCAGGCATTTCTGCCCTTTCAGTTTTGGTGTCTTTATTTATAGGTCAAACATTAACATGGCATCAGAAAATGGAATTTTTACAGTGGATAGTTCTCTGTGATAAGATGTGTTTGGAAAATGTACAGAAACAGGTTTTACAGAATTATTCTTGCAGAACTGCCCCAATTATAGTGAGGTTGAGTAACTAAGAAAATAACAGGGTGTTCACATTTTTAATTTTTTTAAAAAAATGTTTTATTTATTTCTAGGAGAGAGAGAGAGACAGCGTGAGCAGGAGAGGGTCAGAGAGAGAGGGAGTCACAGACTGAAACAGGCTCCAGGCTCTGAGCTGGCAGTCAGCACAGAGCCCGATGCGGGGCTCGAACCCACGAACCGTGAGATCATGACCTAAGCGAAAGTCGGACGCTTAACCTACTAAGCCACCTAGGCGCCCCCAGGGTGTTCACATTTTAATAACACTAAGATCAAGTCATAGGTTTGTAGATACTCTTATCCATCCTCATCACAGCTGTCAGTGTAAGGGAAGGTGTTTGTGGAATGTAGGCCTTAGGGAAGGGACTGCTATACATCACCAGTTGCAAAGGTATATGTAGTAACTTATGTTCTACCTTTATCTGTTCCTTCTTTCTAAGTTAGGCTCTTTGTCTCCTGGAAAGACTTAATTTTCCTTTTATATTCTTTATGGCACTGGAGAGCCAGCCATACCTTTAATTTCCAATACATAGAATAGCCTCTTCGACTACATTTACTTTTGTGTCTAGTTTTTTGTCTATGATTTCTTGAATAGCTAGGGCACGAGAAGCATTTTTGGTTAGCTGATTTACATGTTGAGCTGTATGAACTTCTTGGACTAACACAACAGTAGAAACAGAACTGTACATGTAAAGGTCAATCTTATATGAGTAAGGGTCACTAGCCTGTTCATAGCTCAAGGGAAAGTATAGAGGGAAACAGGACTTGCTGGAGACATGATGTCTGTTCCTATATTCAAAAGAAGAAATTCCCACAATAAGTTCCTTCACAAGGTGCAGTCATCATACCAGGGTCAGAATAAGGGGACAAGTCACTCCGATACTGATCAACAAGGTACCTTGGGGGTCAGTGCTCAAGCAGAAATAATTGAGTGGGGAGAGGAGGGCAAGATGGCAGAGAAGTAGGGAACATTTTACTTGCCCCCTATCTCACACGGAGAAGGCCTGAAGCCATAGGAACCCTTATGGAATCTAGGAGTTTGGGAGGAAATGGAGACAGAGTCTGCTGAGAAAACCTTCTAGTGTGAGTGTGAACTGGGGAAGATAAAATCAGGCCAGAACTGGAGACACAGAGGGATGGGGGAATCCCCCTCTGCGGGGAGTCTGGAAGTGAGAGAGACGGGCCGAAACTGCTCAAGGCACTGTCCCTGTTGCTGGAGAAGACAAAAACCTCCACTCAGCACATAGAGGGATCTAGTTTCCTGCTCTCCAGCTGACCCTAGGCAGGACTCACTCATCCCAGGAGACCCTCGGGGAAACTCCTCCCCACTCGCCAGCTTGACCTGGAGGAGACAGAGCATCGGCTTCTGGCTTGATCCCCAGGGGGAAAAACTGCCCTGAGGGGCTTGCCTGGGAGTTTACATTTCCTGAAATTTCAGTGGGACCAGCAGACTGAGATCTGGAAAGGAGGCCTGGCCTGGCATATAGAGCAAGGCCCACCTTGGCTATGCCCCCGGCATAGGGAGTTTACACATCAAAAAAGTGAGTTGCAACACTTGTTTCAAGAAGGGACTGGGGCGCCACCACTCTTCTACTCACAACCACCAAAGCAGGGCTCCCGAAGGAGGCATTGGACCAAACTACACCCATCCATGCTAGAGAGCTGCCCTCTTCTTCTTCTTTTTTTCTTTTTCTACCAGAGCCAGGGCAAGACCAACATGGATGCACTACCCTGATTAATTCTGATCACTGGCTTGCTTAAACAGTCACATTTAATCCATTCTCTAGATGTAAATTCTACACCTACCTACCTTTTCATCTCTTTCTCTCTGGAGTAATCAGACTATTTATTTTCTCTGGATAGCATCATTGTCATTTCTTTCTCCTCTTCTCCAACTATATTTCACTCTTTCGCTCTTTGAAAAAAGCCTCTTATTCCTTCTGCCTACTCATTTCATTTCCAATTTCACTTCATCCCCACCCTGTCATCTCTCTTGTTCTCTATGCTCTTCCACCAGCACAGCATACACCTGGCTATTTATTTGTAGCTGGGAAATCTGGTTAAACTGTTTTCTGTCTATTGGGTTTCTTCTTTTTTCCTTTTCTATTCTTTTTTTTCTTTTTTATGTATTTTTATCTCTGAATATTTGCCTTCCCTCCTTCCTCTTTTCTCTCTCTCTCTCTTTTTTTTCCCCCTTTTAGTTTGTTTGTTTGCTGGATTTGTCTGTGCGTTTGTGTGCCTTTGTTCCTTGTGTTTTGTCTGTCTGTTTTATTCTCCAGGGCTACCTCAAGAAACAAGCCAAAATACATATGGTGGAGACTCCCAAATGCCACTATGAGTAGGAAAATAAAATAACCAAGGTCTCAACAAGAGAGACCAAAAGATACCATTCAAAGAACACGTTCTGAATGGACAGGCACTGGACAGTCAAAAAGCCTTCTTTGGTACAACAGTGCTCACAGGTGCAGAGTGCATAACAAGCTTTTAAAACTAACAAGAGAAAGCTAACCAAAATGAGGAAACAAAAGAACTCTTCTCCAAAGAAATTACAGGAAGAATTAACAGTGAAAGAACTGCTCAAACAGATATAAGCAAAATAACTGAACAAGAATTTAGAAAAATAATCGTAAAATTAATCACTGGGCTTGAAAAGGCATGGAGGACATCAGAGAAACTATGGCTACAAACACTATGGAGCTTAAAAATAGTTATGATGAATTACAAAAAGCTATAAACGAGATACATAATAAAATGGAGGCGTCCCATGCATGGATTGAAGAGGCAGAAAGGAGAATAAGTGACTTAAAACACACAATTATAGAAAAAGAAGAAACTGAGAAAAAAAGAGACAAACTGATCCAGGAACATGAAAGAAGAGTTCGAGAGCTCAGCGATACAATCAAATGGAACAATATCTGTATCATAGGAATCCCAGAAGAAGAAGAGAGAGGGAAAGGTGCTGAAGGAGTCCACGAACAAATTATAGCAGAGAACTTCCCCAACCTGGGGAGGGAAGTAGATGTTGAAATTCAAGAGGAACAGAGAACTCCCCTCAGACATAAGTTGAATAGATCTTCTGCATGACATATCATAGTGAAACTGGCAAAATATAAGGACAGAGAGACAATTTTGAAAGCAGCTAGGGAGAAAAGGGCCCTAACATACAAAGGGAAACCTATCAGAGTGGTGACAGACCTATTTAATGAAACTTAGCAGGCCAGAAAGCAATGGCAGGAGTTCTTCAATGTGATGAACAGAAAAAAATAGGCAGCCAAGAATCCTCTATCCAGCAGGCCTGTCATTCAGAATAGGAGAGATAAAAGTCTAACCAAATAAACAAAAATTGAAAGAGTTTGTCAGCACTAAACCAGCTCTACAAGAAATCCTGAGGGGTCTCCCTGAGAGAAATGTTGCAAAGAACACAAGATGCTAGAGACACCAACACAAGCATGAATCCCACAAGTGACACAATGACTTGAAACGCACATATTTCAATAATAACCCTGAATGTAAATGTAAATGTAAATGGACTAAATGCCCCAATCAAAAGACAAAGGGTAGCAGAATGGATAAAAAAACAAAATCCATCTGTTTGCTGTCTATAAGAAACTCATTTTAGACTGGAGGACACCTTCAGATTAAAAGTAAGGGGATGGAGAAATTTTTATCATGCTACTGGAAGTTAAAAGAAAGCTGTAGTAGCTATACTTATATCAGACAAACTGGATTTTAAATTTAAGACAGTAACAAGGGATGAAGAAGGGCATTATATAATAATTAAAGGGTCTATCCAAGAGGAAGAGGTAACAATTATAAATGTCTACACACCAAATATGGGAGCACCTAAATACATAAAACAATCACAAACAGAAACATTCTTAAAGATAAGAACGTGCTAATAGAAGGGGACTTTAATACTCCACTTACAACAATGGACAAATCAACTAGACAAAAAATCAGTAAAGACACAATGGACATACATGACACATTGGACCAGATGGATTTGACAGATATATTTAGAACTCTACATCCTGAGGCTATGGAATTCACTTTCTTCTCAAATGCGCATGGCACATTCTCCAAGATAGATCACATACTGGGACATAAAGCAGCCCTCAATAAATATAAAAGAATTTAGATCATACCATGCACACTTTCAGATCACAATGCTATGAAACTCGAAATCAACCACAGAAAAACGTCTGGAAAACCTACAAAAACATGGAAGTTAAAGAACACCTTACTAAAGAACGAATGGGCCAATCAGGCAATTAGAGATGAAATTACAAAATATATGGAAACAAATGAAAATGAGAATACAACAATCCAAACCCGATGGGATGCGGTGATTGCAGTCCTAAGAGGAAAGTACATTGCACTCCAGGCCTATTTCAAGAAATTAGGAAAAGTGCAAGTGCAAAATCTAACAGCACACCTAAAGCAACTAGAGAGAGAGCAACAAGAGCACTCCAAACCCAGTAGAAGAGGAGAAATAATAAAATCGGGTCAGAAATAAACAATATAGAAACAAAAGAAACAGTTGAACAGATCAATGAAATGAAGTGTTGGTTTTTTGAAAAAATAAACAAAATTGACAAACCTCTAGCCAGGCTTCTCAAAAAGAGAAGAGAGAGCATTCAAATAGACAAAATCATGAATGAAAATGGAATGATTGCAACCAACCCCTCAGAAATACAAGCAATTATCAGGGAATACTATGAAAAATTATATGCCAAAAAGTTGGACAACTTAGAAGAAATGAACAAATTCCTAAACACACACTCACTACCAAAATTCACATGGGAAGAGACAGAAAACCTTAACAGACCCATAACAAGTGAGGAAATCGAAAGTTATCAAAAATCTCCCAACAAACAAGAGCCCTGGACCAGATGGCTTCCCAGGGAAATTCTACCAGACATTTAAAACAGATTTAATACCCATTCTTCTCAAACTATTCTAAAAAATAGAAATCAAAGGAAAACTTCTGGACTCATTTTATGAAGCCAGCATTACATTGATTCCCAAGCCAGACAGAGACCCAGAAAAAAGGAGAACTACAAGCCAATATCCTTGATGAATAGGGATGCAAAAATCCTCAACAAGATACTTGTAAATCGAATTCAACAACACATTAAAAGAATTATCCACCAAGATCAACTGGGATTCATGCCTGGTTACAGGGCTGGTTCAATATTTGCAAATCAATCAATGTGATACATCACATCAACAAAAGAAAAGATAAAAATCATATGATCCTGTCAATAGATGCAGAAAATGCATTTGACAAAATACAGCATCCCTTCTTAATAAAGACCCTCGAGAAAGTCGGGATACTTAAATATCATAAAAGTCATCAATGAGAACTCCTCAGCTAACATCATCCTCAATGGGGAAAAACTGACAGCGTTCCCCCTGAGATCAGGAAAACGACAGGGATGTCCACCCTCACCACTGTTGTTTAACATAGTGCTGGAAGTCCTAGTATCAGCCATCAGACAACAAAAGAAATAAAAGGCATCAGAATGGGCAAAGAAGAAGTCAAAGCCTCACTTTTTACAGATGACACGATACTCTACATAGAAAACCTGACAGACTCCACCAGATGCCTATGAGAACTGTTCCATGAATTCAGCAAAGTTGCAGGGTACAAAATCAACGTACAGAAATCGGTTGCATTTTTAGACACCAACAATGAAGCAACAGAAAGAGAAACCAAGAAACTGATCCCATTCACAATTGCACAAAAAACCATAAAATACGTAGGAATAAACCTAACCAAGGATTTAAGAGATCTGTATGATGAAAACTATAGAAAACTGATGAAGGAAATTGAAGAAGACACAAAGAAATGGAAAAGTGTTCCATGCTCATGGATTGGAAGAATAAATATAGTTAAAATGTCATTACTACCCAAAGCAATCTCCACATTCAATGCAATCCCAATCAAAATGGCACCAGCATACTTCTCAAAACTAGAGCAAACTATCTTCAAATTTGTATGGAACCACAAACGACCCCGAATAGCCAAAGTAATATTGAAGAAGAAAACCAAAACGGAAGGCATCACCATCCCAGACTTTAGCCTCTGCTACAAAGCTGTCATCATCAAGACAGTATGGTATTGCCACAAAAACAGACACATAGACCAATGGAATAGAATTGAAAACTCTGAATTAGACCCAAATGTATACAGTCAACTAATCTTTGACAAAGCAGGGAAGAGTATACCATGGAAAAAAAGACAGCCTCTTTAACAGATGGGGCTGGGAGACCTGGACAGCAACATGAAAAAGAATGAAACTAGATTATTTTCTCATACCATTAACGAAAATAAACTCAAAGTGGATAAAGGATTTCAAAGTGAGACAGGAAACCATCAAACCCTAGAGGAGAAAGCAGGAAACAACCTTCTTGACCTCAACCACAGCAATTTCTTACTTGACACATCCCCAAAGGTAAGGCAATCAAGAGCAAAACTGAACTATTGGGACCTCATCAAGATTAAAAGCCTCTGCAAGGAAAAGGAAACAATCCATAAAAGTAACAGGCAACTGATGGAATGGGAAAAGATAGTTGCAAATGACATATCAGATAAAGGGTTAATATCAAAAATGTATAAGGAACTCACCAAACTCCACACCCAAAAAACAAACAACCCAGTGAAGAAATGGGCAGAAGAGATGAACAGACACTTCTCTAAAAAGGACATCCAGATGGCCAACAGACACATAAAATGATGCTCAACATCCCTCCTCACCAGGGAAATACATATCCAAACCACACTGAGATACCACCTCACGCTGGTTAAATGAACAATTCAGAGGACTCTAGATGCTGGCGAGGATGTGGAGAAACGGGCACCCTCCTACATTGTTGGTTGGAATGTAAACTGGTGCAGCCCCTCTGGAAAACAGTGTGGAGATTCCTCAAAAAATTAACAGTAGAACTCCCCTATGACCCAGCAATAGCACTGCTAGGAATTTATCCAAGCAACAGGAGTGCTGATGCATAGAGGCACATGGACCCCAATGTTCATAGCAGCACTCTCAACAATAGCCAAAACATGGAAAGAGCCTAAGTGTCCATCAACAGACGAATGGATCAAGAAGATGTGGTTTATCTATGCGATGGAATACTACATGGCAATGAGAAACAATGAAATCTGGCCATGTGTAGCAACATGGATGGACCTTGAGGGTGTTATGCTGAGTTAAATAAGTCAGGGAGAGAAGGACAGCTACCATATGTTTGCACGTATAGGAGAATTAGGAGGGACTTAACGGAGGACCGTGGGGGAGAAGAAGGGGAAGTAGTGGGAGAGATGGAGGGAGGAAAACCATGAGAGACTCTTGAATGTTGAGAACAAACTGTGGACTGATAGGTATGGGGAGAGGGGAAGAGGGGTGATGAGCATGGAGGAGTGCACTTGTAGGAATGAGCCCTAGGTGTTGTATGGAAACCAACATGACAATAAACTATTAAAAAAATAAACGCAAGAAATAAAAAAAACATAATTGAGTGGGAGTGGATATCAGTCGTCATCTGATAGCGAGAGACTGTGCAAACTTGCTTTAACCTCACCAGGAGTTTTCATCGACTAGTGCGCTCAGAATGCCTCCCAACAGCAACAGGTGAACTCCTTAATCCTCATCACCTATTCACCCATCCCCACGCAGAATTCCCCTCTGGTAACCATCAGTTCTCTATAGCTTTGAGTTTGTTTCTTTCTTTCTTTCTCTCTCTCTCTGTCTCTGTCTCTCTTTTCCCTTTGCTTATTTGTTTTGTTTCTTAAATTCCACATATGAGTAAAATCGTATGGTTTCTGTCTTTCTCTGACTTATTTCACTTAGCCTTATACTCTCTAGCTCCACCGTTGACATTGCAAATGACTCTATTTCATTCTTTTTTATGGCTAAATAATATTCCTCTGTGTGTGTGTGTGTGCGCGCGCGCGCACACTACCTCTTCTGTATCCATTCATCAATCAATGGACATGAGTTGTTTGCATAATTTGGCTATTGTAAATAATGCTGTCATAAACATATGGGTGCTTGTATCCATTTGAATGAATGTTTTTGTATTGTTTGGGTAAGTACCTAGTAGTATGATTGCGGGATCATAGGGTAGTTATATTTTTAACTTTTTCAGGAAGCTCCATACTATTTTCCACAGAGGCTGTACCAGTTTGCATTCCCACCGACAGTGCATAAATGTCCTTTTTTTTTTAAAAAAAAAATAATGTTTTGTTTATTTCTGAGAGAGAGAGAGAGAGAGAAAAAGAGAGAATGAGAGAGAGAGAGAGAGAAAGAGAGAGAGACAGCGTGAGCAGGGGAGGGTCAGAGAAAGAGGGAGATACAGAATCTGAAACAAGCTCCAGGCTCTGAGCTAGCTGTTAGCACAGAGAGCAACTCGGGGCTTGAACCCACGAACCAGCAAGATCATGACCTGAGCTGAAGTCGGATGCTTATCTGACTAAGCCACCCAGGTGCCCCACGAATGTCCCTTTTTTCCCCACATCCTCATCAAACCATTTCTTTATGGACTTCTAGATGTTGCTGGATGTGGAATAGTTTAGAGACTTGATGGAAACACGACCTTTATTTTCCCAGTAGCCCTTCTTTCCAAATGAACCTACCTCTTAGAAAAGTGTAAAGTGCTTTGTGGGAGGGATGTGGGAATGAGATTCTCTTCTTTGGAGTCAAATGTTTCAGCATTCAGACCTCGAGCATGGTGAATAGAGGAGAAAAAAATGCATGCTCCTTTGTGCCTTCCAAAGATTTATATCAGGGATGCAGAGCAAATATTCTTAGATGATTTAATTGGGTAAAAAATAAGTTTGTTTTGACCTGGAACTAGACAGCTCACTTCAGAGCCAGTCAACTCTGAGGAAAGAGCCAGTTTCAGTAGCTTCATTGTTGAGCAGAGCTGAGAAGAAACTATTTGTTTCCAGAGAGGGGGCAAAAAAACCCTTCAAAGCCAGACCTCTTTCTTTCTCATTTTTACTCCATGATTTTATTTTTCCCTACAGTAAATCTTAACTTCTCAAAATATGAAGCTATTATTGTGTGTGTGTTTTTTTCTTTCACAAGGTACAAATCATAGCAATAAATAGTGATGGATTGAGTTATTAGAAAAGGGAATAACTGTGGTTTTTTTGAGCCCCACCTTGAGGACATGTTTTGTCATTTGGATCTCTCCAGAAGTGCAAATTCTTTTTGTGAACCGTTAGGTGATAGGGATATGTTTAAGTTTGTCTGCTATAAAATTATTCTTGTTACACTGGGACTCAGGCACACTTCTGCTCTTGATGTTGGGACTTAGCAGTCTGTATGAATAGTTATGTGAACAAATAGCTCTTGTCTTTATGGAACCTTCTAGAACCTGGTCCTTCCTAACAAAAAGAGGACGCCATCTTTAGGGTTCTCACTGACTTAAATGGACAAGTAGTATTCAAACAGACGACAATCTGAAGTTCCTATGGTGGTTTCAAAATCAAGGCAGATATTTCCAACAAAAAGACTAATGAAGAATTCTGCCTTGTATGAGAACCGTGTTAGGGAAGATATTTGACTGAATTAATACTTTTCTCTCTGTGTTGCTGACCTCAGCTAGAGATCTCACTTTCACTAGAATAGGAATAATTATTGTGGCCTTTGCAAGGAGGACACAGGCTGGGAAATAGGAGACTTAGTTTTTAATTCCATCTTTGACATTCATGATTGAATAATATTGAGAAACTTATTTCATATTTTTGGTTTTATTTTCCGTGTCTATGTGATAAAGGTAACAATACCTGTTCTAGCTATTGCACAGGGATATTATAAGAATACAAAAAGGCAATGAGTGTCCTAGAACCCTATGAAAGATGTAAACAAAAGTTATATTTAAATTAAAGTTATTTTGGTGAAATTATTATTGTTTAATATATTTATAGCTCTTTAGTAACAAGGTCTTTGGTGCTTTTGCTTTGAGAAAAGAGACAATTGATGTGAGGTCCTGCCATAGATGTTATGGAGAATAATAAATAATAATACAAACAGTGGGAGGGGGATTGGAAGACACAAGATCTTTCTGGAAAGCCTGAACAGCTAAAGGAAACAGGAACGTTTCTGGGCTGGCCCAAAGAAAAAGAAAGCTACCAGGTCCTGATCTATACATTGTGCAGCAAGGATAAGAAAAGTACTCCTGTCCTTCCAGTGAAAAAGATTTCTATCAGAACTCAGTAATAATGACTCCTCCTAGTCATTCCTATCCTAGGTAGAAAGAGATAGCAGGGCGAAGAAATCTTCACAAAGGTGGCCTGTGTTTAATGTAAAGCTGGGAATGTAAAAGTTTGAAAGAAGAGGGTGTTTCTTCCCATTTCCTCTCTCCCCTACAGATATTGAAAATCTCTTATTTCTTCATAAAAAACAAATCCTACTACCTTTTAATTATCTCAAAACCCAAAGTAATAGTTGCATAACAGAATGACAGTATGTTCAGAGGAGTTTGTACTTCTCTGTGATTTGGTACAAAGCAATTTAACCTATATGAGAAAGGGAGATAGGTGACTTGTGAGAGCTCTGCCTCTTATCCCCCTGTGCCACAGAAAGAATGGTTGGAATGATGAAGGCAGTATTTCCCAGTGTGTTCTCTGCAATATTAATCTCTGTAGATGTTTGTTATTTGTTTGTTTTATGTTTTCAGAAGAGGGGTTACATGGTCAGATACATTGAGAAAAGTTTCATAATATGGTTTTCTCTAGGAAAACTGCCATGCATATTAGGGTAGTGGAAATTTTGAGAAATATGACAGTAAAATAATCTGTTTAAATTTGCTTAACCCAGAATTTCATAACCTTAGTTCCTTTCCAAAGCCCCCTTTTCATATATTAACAATCAGCATTTCTCTTGTTCAATAGAAGGCTTTTAAGAGGCAGATTGATTCTTTAATACAAACATAATTTAGGTTGCTAGATAGCAAATCCACAGGTGATAGAATTCAGTTGCTAGTTAGCCTGCTCCAAAATTAAAATCATTGCACTAATATAAAGATACAATCAGGCCAGTGATGTTTTCTGTCTAAATAAACTATTAAAATACTAGGGTAATTCGACAACCCCTCCATTCTGAGATAGCTAAATACTAAAAGTAGTCAATACTTATTGCATGCTCACTATGAGCCAGCCAATGTTCTAGGTGCTTTCATTTGTTACTTCTAAGTCTAACAACAACCCTGCAAGATAGTTTGAGTGATTCCCCAATTTAGAGCCCAGGGAACTGAGGGGTAGAGGTCAAGTAAATCACCCATGGTCACAGACCTAGTAAAAGGCAAGTGTGGGATATAAATTCAGGTCTGTTTAACTCCATAGTTCATGATTTGAACTTAAAATATTTAAAGTCAGACTCTCACTTCTAAGCAGAAAATGGCATTTCAAAAATTTCAAAATTCTATATCTGAATACTGTATCACCCAAGACTTTATAGCATTCAGGAGTTTTTCTTTTGATTAAGAGGGCCTTCATATATCATGAGAGCCAGTGTATTATTATAGGTATAACTAACCTAGAGAACAGCTGCTCAGTCTAAAGTACCCTGAAGATCATAAGCATTCGGAAACTTCTTTTGCCTACTTATTTTCAGGCCTGTTTCTAGCCTTTTTCACTGCCACTTTTGGAGGTCATCTTTTTAAGCTACTGTTTGGGAGCTTATAAATATAATGTCACTCAAATGAGTGCCTATAATTGTTTAACTGTCTTCAATCTCATTACAGTCCTATACAATCCTTCAGCATTATTCTAGAGACGCAGCTTAAAGCCTCCTTTCATGGACATAATGGAAACACCTGCATGCCTCTAGACAAAGCTGACTCCCACACAAGAAAGATGACATCCATTTAATTACACCTTACTTATATTACACATATGTTATGTAGTAACATATGTTATTGACATATGTCAAGCATGTTCTAAGTGTTTTACATGGACTAATTCATTTAATCTTAATGACAACCATATCAAGGAGGTATTATTGTTATTCTATTTTGCAAATGAGAGAATGGAGGTTCAAAGAGGTTTAGTTACTTGCTCAATATTAGTAACTTAGTTCTCAAATCCAGTTCTGTATGACTCCAGTCTTGGTACACCTGGATTAGTCTTTCCCCAACCAGAATCTTGCCATTGTTGTGAATATATTCACTACTTTGATAAACTCTTTTTTATAAGCTGGTTTTCTCTTGAGCAAGACTGCTTTTCACTGTTTATTAAAACAGAATCAAATATACTTTGATCCATTTAAAACATTATCTAAACATGCACATCTCCAAGGTATTTTTGTAATGTAGCTTCACCATACTATGTGATTCTTTAGCAGAAGTACTTTGGCACATAGATGTGATTGTAGGGGTTTATCTCCAAGTAATTCCCTCAATGCAACCCATCGTTAGTATCATCCCTTATACATTTTGTGTGACATTTAACTTGGTTAAAGAAATGATAAGTTGAAGTATATTCACTACAAAAATACTTAACGACAGGCAATTTGGCTTGGGAATTAAGTGCATGCAGAGACTTTGTAATTAGACCTGGGTTTGAATCTCAAGGTTACCACGTACCTAGTTATGTAACTGTACTCAAGTGATACAGCTTCTCTGAAGTCTGTTTCTTACCTGTATAATGGGAGATGATTATAGAATTAACTTTATAGTGGTATAAATAAGAATATAAATAACAGTGCCTAGTTTATGTTTAGTGGTTACCAACCTCTAATCTTCAGACTTCTGGTATGTCAAAAAGTTGTTGCAAAGGATCCTGGACACTGTGTGCACACTGATGTCTGAAGATGACATGAGTAATAAATAACACATATATGTGCAATTATTTTACAACCTATGTAGATGCTGATTTCATTAGTAAAATACAAATTCACTTATAATGTTACTGAATTTGTTAAAAATTTATGTAATTATATAGTATTTATATTTTTATCAGGAGATATTAAAAGATCAACATTCTTTTACATTTAAAAAGAATCCTCATAGAAGAAGGAAAAAAACAAAAAAAACAAAACAGACCCTTAACTATAGAGAACGAACTGATGGTTACCAGAGGGGAGGTGGTTTGGGAGATGGATGAAATAGGTGATGATGATTAATGAGTGCACTTATTGTGATTAGCACCAGGTATTGTATAGAATTGTTGACTCACTATATTGTGAACCTGAAATTAATATAGCACTGTATGGTAACTACACTGGAATTTTAAAAAGATAACCACAGGGATGCCTGGGTGGCTCAGTTGGATAAGCATCCAACTTAGGCTCGGGTCATGATATCCTGGTTTCAGGGTTCCAGCGCTGCATTGGGCTCTGTGCTAAGAGCTGAGAGCCTGGATCCTGCTTTGGATTCTGTGTCTCCCTCCCACTCTCATTCTCTCTCTCTGTCGGCCCCTCTCCCTCTCATATTCTCTCTCTCTCTCTCAAAAATAAATAAGTAAACATTAAAAAAAAAAAAAAAGATAACCACAGGGGCACTTGCATGGCTGCTTTGGTTAAGCTCCCACTCTGGATTTCAGCTCAGGTCATAATCTCAGGGTTCATGAGGTAGACCCCCACTTGGGGCCCTGTACTGACAGCATAGAGCCTGTTTGTGATTGTCTCTGTTCTCACTCTCTGCTCTTCCCACTCTCTGCCCTTCCCTCTGCTTGCTCTCTCTCTCTCTCCCCCCTTCCTTCTTAATAAATAGTAAATAAATAAATAAATATTTTAAAAAGATAACTGTAGTAAAACTAGCCTGTTTACAAATTTAAAAATAGTAAAATAAGAAGAATCCTCATAGTTTAAAATGTTATATAGAAGTGATTTATCTGAGTAATCTATTAATTTACTATTTTTTGGCAAACAGCAGTCCTCTGATACAAGGGAGCCCAGGTCAGTTTTAATAAACAGAAGAGACAGAGAAGTTATGGGGCCTGGGGTATTGCTTTAGGAAGGCATGATTTGAGGGCTGCTATAATGGGGCAATATGAAAATACTAAGGGCTAATGTGAGGATGTCAGGAAGGAAGAGGGGCAAAAACAGCTTTTGCAAAAATACTCAGAGAATCTACTGGCCAGATAATCTGGTCTTAGATAACTTTGTATCTCAAGTGAACAATGATCTACACCAATGGTATATCTAATTTCCAGAAGGACTATGCAAATTCAATAGGATGGCAGAATCTCCCTGTGGGATTTATATGCCTAGTGTAGGAAAATGCATTGTTTCTTTATCCTAATTACATTGTCCAGCCAAATTCCTCCAGAATGACCAGCAAGCAGACCCTGAAATAGGAAAGAATTGGTGGCAGGAGTGAAATTTATAGTTATTTTGATAAAATAATTATCTTAAGGGATTCGGGCCCTTATCACTACTTAGACTGTGTGAAACTATTGCTGAATAAGGTGCTGAGCAAATTCAAGTAGTCATTAAGAGGACTGGTTGGTACCATCAAATTATACTCATTATTCAGATAAATGGTCCATGCCCTCTTAAGAGTTTGATTTCTCATCGACTTGAGCATTCAGTTGGGTTTTTGTTTTGTTTTTAATTTCTGTGTATGAGGAAGAGGGCAGGTGATGCTAATAACATCTTGCTGGAACTTCATGGATGCCATAAATATTTGTAAATCAGGATAGAGTTATATGTATTACTTAGCCTAAATGTGAAAGCTTAAGTTTGCATTCATTATTTGACATGGTCTGTTCATGGTAACAGTTGTGATTTGGTAGAGGTTTAGGTTGATTCAGAGAGAAAAGGAAAAATTCTGTTTTATGTTTCTATTTCTTGGAATAGTTGAATTCAGTTTCATGTAATTGGTACTCAAAACACAGCTATTCAATCATTTCTTTATAGATTTCTCTTCCATGTTTTCATTTTCATTTCCACCCACTCATATATAGGCCATTTAAAAAATGTATCTCTATAGCCATTTTTAAAAAACGTGTCTTCATAAGTCAGAGAAAGACAAATACCATATGATTTCACTCATATGTGGAATTTAAGATACAAAACAAATGAGCAAATGGAAAAAAAGGAGAAGGAATGCAAACCAAAAAACAGTCTTTTAGCTGTAGATAACAAATTGCTGCTTACCAGAAAGAAGTGGGGGAGGGGTGAGGGGTGAAATAGGTGATGGGGATTAAGGAGTGTACTTGTCTTGATGAGCACCAGGTGTCATTGGAAAGTGTTGAATCACTATATCATACACCTGAAACTAATATTATGTTGTATGTTAACTAGAATCAAAACAAAAGCTTTAAAAAAATGTGTCTTCAGATTTTCCTCGCAATACATTTTAAAACAAATATTTGTTCTCAAATAACTTTCCCCTGCAACCTGGAACACTCTTGAATTACTTTCCACTCCTACTAACCTCTCCTATCATCCTTTCATGAGGGTTCAGAAAATGCAAATTCATATGAACATCAACCTAATGAAACAGCATCAGAAAAATAAATTGACTTCTAAAGAAAAGTAATATCATGTATTATGAAGCTGGATTTAAAAAAGTGGGGCGCCTGGGTTGCTCAGTCAGTTAAGCACCGGACTCTTGATTTTGGCTCAGATCATGATCTCATGGTTTGTGGGTTTGTGCCCCACATAGGGCTTTGCACTGACGGTGTGGAGTCTGCTCGGGATTCTTTCTCTTTCTCTCTCTTTCTCTTCCCCTTCCCCACTAGCTCTCTATGTGTGTCTCTCTCTATCTCAAAATAAAAAATGAATGAATAAACTTAGAACATATTTCTACTTTACCTATTATTTTATAGTTAATAATTCTACTGTTAATATAATTAATACACTTTATATTACTGTAATCTACCCACCTAACATAATTATTTTCATTTTGTGCATGCCTACATACTTTTAAATCCCTCAGCCATTGTATGCACAATTTTATGTTTTGTTTTTTCATTTAATACATAAATATTTTTTCGTGTTTATCCATAGTATTCATGATTCTAATTTCTAATGGCAGCTTGATATTGCATCTTATTGATCCAGCATAATTTACTTAGCCATTCACCTTATCTATTGTGTTTTGGTTATCTCTTACTTACTCATCTATTAGAGGGGCTAAGCAGTGATTGACTTTACAGTCACTGTCCTCTATGATATCAATCCCTATAAGTTTCTGCTTGACTGTCCAACCTCTTCCATTTCTACTTGGGTTGGCATGAATTCTGCCATGTAAATGTTGTTCACCCAGTGAACAATCTTTACATACACTATAAGGTCGCAAGGGGACACCTACGGTGCAACAAGCTCCTTATTTGGTGTTTCACATTAGCTCATTTAATGTTTTCAGTATGTTTATAAGACAGTCTCAAATTATTTACACTTGGGATGAATGAGATTGATGAATGAGTAAGGAGAGTTGCCTACTGGTGGGGAGGAATAAAGGAGAGAATAATGGGGATGATGCACTTATTAAATAGATAACAAGCAAGATAATAAGAGTATTTGGATATCTTGCTATTCTCCCATCCTAGGTTTGACATTTGGTCTGCACCAACTCCTCTGTCTGTGCTATAAAGCTCCTTCTGGGCACAATGTGTTAATTTCCAAATATTTCCTGAATAAGTGAATAAGGCCATTTTTATAGTCATTTCTGCTTCATTTACAAGCTGTCTTGTAAAAATACAAAAAAAAAAAAAGTGAGATTAGGGGCACTTTTGATTAAGATCTTCTCTCCAAGACCCTCTTTGAATAGGTGCCAGCTTCTCACCACTTGGAGCTCTCAATTGTGTACAGTGGAGGCTAAGATTTGTCTGGTTAAGAATATATTTTTCCCACTTTTGAAGTCAACATTGAAGTATTTCCCTCTTCTCATCCTGATTTTTCTTGCCTCCCAGTTTGTAACAAATGTCATTTTCCATCCTGTTTGAACACTAGGTTACTCTGTTTCCCCAGGCCAACCAGTCTGAAGATTTCTTCAGGATGCTGCTAAAGAATGGCATTACACTGTATCTATTCTTTCTGATTTTTTTCAGAATGCCTGATACTTGTTTGAAAAGTGTGGAGACCCAGACTGATTGGCCCAGCCTTGTTCTGATCAAGAGTTTTCAGGAATGACTACCTAGGCCTGGCTTTGAAATCCTTGTGAATTTAGTCATTAAAAACAGTGTTGAACTGTGTAAAAAGCTGCTACTTTATAGGCATCTGATAACCTTACTATACCAATATAATTCATCATTTATGGCACACAGATAGGCTTAAGGACATTTTGATGGTCATGACATAAACAATCAGGAGAAGAGAGTGAATAAGCCTTATTTCATAGGAGATTCTGGTGATGAGTTGTGAATTTATTGTATGTTGAAGATTATTCTGCTCTTCTCTCTTTACATCAAGCCAAAAAGTACTCATTCAGCAACCACTCTATATAAGACCATGTTCAAAGTACTGTGGGAGATTTGGTGATCTATAAAACTTGTTCTTCCTTCAAGTATAATTCTAGTTGGGCTGACAAGACATGAAAAATTAGGTAACACAGGAGATAAATATTTCAAAGCAATAATAGAAGAGGTGTCATGAGACAAAACATTATTATTTGATAAATGAATGGTACAGTCAAGTGTTCTAGGAGTTGCAAGAAGATAGAGCTTAGAGGCATGCTGATATAGTGCCTCTTCTGAAATTTCTACTCCATACATCGCTCTCTACCTGTAAAATTCCCATGCTCTTTTGAGATACCATTCAGTCAGAGCCTCCTCCGTACAATCTTCATCAACCCACCCAAACAAACTTAATGACATTATCTGCTGTAAGTTCATAGAAACTTAAACTCACTGAGTCTATAAAAACACATATTGCTGTAATTACTTGTTTACACATTGGACTTCCCCACTAGATGTAAACTTTCAGGGGTAGGGAAATTTTGATATGAATTTATCTTTCTGTCCTCAGAGTTGGAAACATTGTCATTGTTCTATACATTTGCTGAAATTAAATAAAATAAATGTAGTGGAAAGAGCACTGGATTTAGAGTCTGAATTAAAATAGCACTTGGCTTAGTAAATGTTTGTTTTTATGAAATGCATGTCTTTTCATCTCTGTGGACTAAGTAGGATTATCTCTAAAGCTTTTTGTAACACTGAAAGTTGTGCAGTCTGAAACTGGGAGTGGTTCTTAAATTTTCCGTAACTGCTGTTAATGCTAATGATAATGATAGTGCTAATGTTTACTCCAAAATTGTTACATGCTAGGCATAGAACATGAATTATCTTCTTCAACCTCAAAGTAATGTTATATGGTAAAATTATTATTACATTCATTTTCCAGATGCCAAAACCAAGACTCCAATAGGTTGAGCAATTTGATTTAAGTCACACAACTAGAGAGTGTTGAAATGAGGACTCTAGTTCAAATCTTTTTAAACCTAGAGGCCTATGCTTTTAATAGCCATACCAGCTATTCTCATCCCTGAATACATATTAGAATCACTAAGGGTTAAAAATAAAATTGATGGCCAGGACCAACTCTTCTGGGATTATTGTTAATTTGTCTGGGGAGGGGACAGAACAGTGACAGTTTTTATAAAGCTCCCCCAAGTGACTTTATTGTGCCAACAGGTCTGAGAACCACTGCATTTATTAATCTATTATTCAGCCTTTGAGACAGCAGCTGGCCCTTGTGAAATGGTGGGGTTTACATGGGCAAAAGAAAGGAGATATTCTGGATAGGAAATTGTGCAAGCATTAAGGTAATACACAAATATCTGAATGTGTCTTATTTCTCTGAAGCAAGAATCCTTTGTTATATTCAAAGTTACTTAAATCTGTATACATAAATCAGACTTTATTCTTGTTGTAAATGCATTGGAAACAGTTTCAACCCATTTCCCAGTTTCAGAAAGAGATGGCTTCTACACTGATTTGTACTGGGTCTCCTGCTATCACTCTTCTGCCAAAGATCAATGATACAGTCCTATTTCCTTATATAGGGACAGTAAGTTCTCTTTGCTCCATAGATTGGACTACAAACCTGTCCATTTTTAAGTGATGGTTTTAATTTGGAATTTGTGAGTCAGATTATCTGGTTGAGAAATCTGGAATGAAAGAATTTTGAAAAAGGACAATGAATGGCCTTCCCTTACTTTATGGTACAACACGTGTTATGGGCTGGCTTTACAATACTCTTGAAACATTCCTCTCTGGCCAATGAACTAAAACAAGCAGCTTATTTGGGGTTTCGGCAGCTGCTGTTGCTGATGGAGGTGTCCAGCTAATGACAATATCCCTGAGGGCATAGAGAACTGGAAGGAAATTGGTAGTAAACCAGCTGTTGAATAACTCCTGAGTGTTCTGAAAGACTCATTTCGGTAGAATTGTCAGGGAAGGGGCACCTTGATTAGGAACATTTCAGAGTGCACAAACTGTTTGCCTTTTATAAGCAAACCATTTGGACTCTGCTGGCAATACACTTCCTGTAGACAACTTCATTTTTGGCTAGATTAACTACTGCTTAAAAATACAATTATTCAGCTGGGAAGGGCGATTTAGGGTTTTCTGAAAATGGGCTCCAGGGGAAATCTGTGGGTGACAGTAGGTTTGTTGGTGAGTAGCATCTTAGTAAAACTCCTAAATATCTTAGTTGCAGAGGCTAAAAAGCTAAAAGGGGAAAAAGATCACCTTGGGTCAAATTCAGACCCATAGAACACAATTCATTCCCTTTTAGTTTTGACTGCTTATTCTCATCAAAATAGACTGTGGCAATTGGTGTTTGGATTTGGTAAATTTTTGCACCTTGCTTGAATCTATTTAGAAATAGTTATCCCAAGTTTCTATGTACCCATAGTATTGATACTAGGTACTTGGCTAGAAAAGAGGGCAGACTCTGAGAAAAATGGTATGATTCTGAGAAGCAGATCATTTATACACTTATCATGCTAACACATTTCCTGTGTAATGCAAGATGACACAATCTGAATGGGGCAAGTATACTGGATATGAGAGGGTCATGATAATTATGAAAGACAAAATATCCACAGAGATTAGGGTTTCTGAAATCAAACATATTTAAGAGTTTGAATCCTAGCCTTACTACTTGCTAACTTGGATGATTCACATTTGCTTTCTGAATGATTTCCTCACCTGGCTATACTGGGAGACTTTAATAAGATGATGCATATGATGTGTTTAGTAGGCAGAGAAAACTCAGTAAATATTGGCTGCCATTATTAGACTATGATTTCTTATCAGTTCTGTCACTACTACATGTTTTTGCTAACTTCATCCCAGATACAGTGTTACTTCAGACTCCATCTCTGCCTGTCCCCTCCCTGGTACAGTACCTCTCCTGAAGAGTGAATGCCATGATCAAGGCCTTCTTCCTACCCTAATACTTTACCTACTTTTGATTCAATCCCTTTGGATGATGTACCCTATTACATGGCTATTTATTCCATTCTTTACCAATGAAGTGACCTCTGTGAGACTTATTTCTTCACTGTAAAATGAAAGTATTACTTCCTTCATATGGTTGTCAAGAGGAATGACTGAGACAATCCATGTAAAGGGCTTAGCAAAGTGTTAGTCTCTGGTAGTACTCTGTAAATGTTGGATGCTCTTATTTCTGTGTATTTCTCAAAACAGGATAGTGATGAGATCGGCAGAAAGGCGCTAACAAACACAAGTTAGGATGATATTTCTCTCATGGAAAAAGATCCAGAAATGCAGAGGGATGGTTACATAGAGCAGTAAATGAGGCATCATGTTCCCATATGAAAGGATGACTCTCAGGTTTCCACCATTCTCCCTGGGCAAGTGTAACTGTGAGAAATACCACCCACATAAAGTAAGGATTTTGCTAGGTTATTGAAGATCTTTTTTCCATTCTTAACTTTTTTTTTTTTCTTTTAATCCTCTCTCTCCTAGTCCCATCAAACTGTTCTGTAGACTCTGGCTACAATTCTACCTACGCAGCCACCGGGGATGAATAAATGATCACAACTTCTTCAGATTCCTAAGTATTTAGGGTGAAACTAGGTGAGAGGAAGGCCACTTTCCTGGAGAAATCAGCAAGCAGAACAGGGCTCAGGCCTGTTTGAGGTTCATTCTTGCAGGGCTATGGTGATGCTTAGATATATGGTTCATTTTTATTCTGAAGTAGTAAGACCTTGGTTTTAAATTAGAATTAAGATCTCTAGATGGTAAAGTTTTTTTCTTAAAAAATGCTCAATATAAAGCAATGCAATGAGTATGGCAGTGTCTATGTAGAAAAGTGAAGAATTCATGTTCCATCATCCAATTCCAACCCCATAGATAACCACTATAAACTCTTTGTTTTGTATCCTTCTAGAATTCCCCCATTATATACATACACTCATACATGTCTAAAAATAGGATCCTATTGTATTGATCTGCTTCCCCTCTCACATAACAGTGTATCTTAGAGTTCTCTTTATGTTAATACATTAAACTCCGTATCCTTTTTAAGCAACTACATAATAAAGAATTTTGGGTTTCTTCCATTTTTTTTTCTTCTTATGAAAATAAAAACTTAGATGATAATAGCACTTAATTAAGTTCTCTAGGTTCACACAGTTATTAAGTGGGAGAGTAAAGGTTTGGACCTATGTTGGCTGACTCCAGAATCCATGGTATTAACTGCTAGGCCATTGCCTTTATTTCTATTACCTAATTGCTTTTACCCTAAGTTTCTAATATAGGCAGTAGTTATGGGATACCAATAAAATCTCAGAATTGGAAGTGACCTTTGAGATAAGTTATCTATTCCAATCCCTGACTTTATAAACAAACCACTAGATGGTTCCACCTTAGGAAAAATCACTCCTGAAACTTAATTTTGATGATATAAAATTCCATTAATTTGTTTGCATTTGCAGTGGTAGAAGCTCTGGGTTGCTTAAAGAATAATTTATCTTGTACCCTTTATATTTTATATCACCATTATTTTCATATAATGCTTATAACCCTCTGAAGTAGGTGAGGTAAGCTATTATTATACCCATTTCATAAAGGAGGACACTTAAGTCCAGGAAAATTAAAAATCTTAGATTTATGAAGTCAGTCGCTAAAGACAACCTGAATGGCAGGTGAAGAAGTTTCAACTTTCCTTCAAAGCCGGTGAGGAGTATTGAAATCTTTGAGTAGGGGAAAAGTTATGAGTGTTAGATAAATGAGGATAGGTAGATGGTGACACAATCAACTGTAAGGCTTGAAGAATAGGAGTTGCAAAAGCCAATATAGTAAGCCAGGCCGACCATTCAGGCATGAATAGATAAGAAACATGAATAATTTGATAGCCTTCAGATTGGAAAGAAGGAGATGAATGAAAAAAAAATAGAAGGACAATATTTCTAGGGATTGGTACTGGCTAGAGATGGGAGACTAGAGAAAGAAAAGAAATAGGATGATTCCAAACATATTGGTCAGATTGTTTTGTAGTTTACAAATAAGAAAATCAGTAATAGACTCAGAACGCTTTGGACTAGGACTTGTTGCATGCCAGTGGTTAGATGTCTATGTAGAAATGTGCAACAAATTTTAGAAAATATAGGACTTGGTTGAGAGCAGTTCTAGAGCTTCAGTATTAATAGTCTTCTATCTTCACAGAGCTGTCCATATACTCAATATAAAATTTGAGTTGTAAGTATAGTATGTCTGTAAAGAGATCTTAAGAATCATCTATTCCGAGCTCTTCATTTTACAGTTGAGACCAACCAGTGAAGTAACTTACCCAGGGCCCCATAGTTCCTGAGTTGTGATGATAAACAAGATTTCCCAGTTCTCAGGGTACTGCTCTTTCCTGAACGTTAAGGGTTGCAAACTAGAAATGGACCACTGGTAGTTGTATTTTACTGGTATAGTAGATTGTATTATTATTCACAAATACTTGTTGCCTCTCTCTAGGAGAGGATTATAGTCCTCCTTTACATTGAAGTCAGTCTTGGCCATATGACTTGCTTTGGCCAATGAAATGTGAGCACAGGTCATTTACAGTATTTCTGAGAGGAACTTTAAGGCATGGTTTCAATGCATGATTTACCATTTTTCTTTTAGTTTTGCTGTGAGGTATCAATATTCTAGATAGAAGTAGCTTTGTCAGCCTGAGTACTAGACTGAACATGGCATGGAGCAGGGATGCAGCCAACCCATGATACAACTATAATGTGGGTAAGGAACAAATTTTTGTTTTAAGCTAAGATTCTCGGGTCATGTATAAATGCAGAATACCTTATCCTATCCTAACCAATACAGCCTACATCATTTAATTAAATTGAATCAGTGGCTAACATTAAAAATTTTTTAAAGTTAACAGAAAAATACAGACCAGGTTTTTGATGAAAAATTGGTACAGCTGGTAAATATGGCCTACTTCCATACACAGCATGCAATGGCTGGATCTGAATAGCAGTACCCCCTTAGAAACTTAAGCTGACTATAGTTTACCTACAGCATCCAATACTCTATAGTTGTATCTTACACCCACCCATCTTGTTCTTCACTTATTTACATTATCTACCTGGCCCTTATAAGCATTTGTCACTCTGGCTTTAAACAAATTTTCTTACTTATCAGGGAAAAAAATGCTAGAGTCAAAAAGAACAGAGGACTGAAGACAGAACTTTAGGTAATACCCACCAGCAAGAATGAGAAAAACAATCAGCTTGGGGGGGGGGCAGATAATAACTGGTTATAAAACTAAGAAGAAAACCAAAATTAGATAGTTACCAAAGCAAACAAAAAACAAGGACGAGAAGAGTCAAGGAGGAGGGATGGTCAACTTCAGGAAAAAGTATAGTGTTCAAGAGTAAAGACTGTGAAAAAAAGCAGATGGGACCTTTGAGAAAATAATTGTAGTGTTTTGGTGATTGTGGAAGCCAGAAGATAAGAGATTAAGGAGCAAATGGCTACTGAGAAAGTGGAGGTACTGAGATAAATTTTTCACAAGTTTTGCATTGAAGGAAAGGAGAAAAATAATGGGTCTCTAAAGTGGCAGAAGAATCAAGCCAAAAGAGCTATTTTCTTTCTCTTTTTAGGGGGAGGGGGAGAGAGGCGAGGGGCAACACGTATTTGCAAAGATTGCCAAAACTGAGTAAAGAGGAACCATATGATTGAGGAGCAAAGTCTGAGAGGTGACTAGGGAAGCATGGATGGAGAACGCAGGTGAAGTAGTTAGTTTTGGCAATAAGGGACTTTCATTTAAGTCTGCTAACATGGAATATGGGATCTTAATGATTCATCAGTAATAACTCAGAAGATAGTAGTGTCTGGGACCCATAGTAGAAGTGGGGTAAGAGAAGAATGGTGAACTTGTATAGAAGTTCATAGATGGTTTGCTCTCTCTGGTTACAGTTTTGAGATGATCTGAGAGACTGAATGTCATTTGTGGCAGGAACTTGAGTCATGAGCCAGATACAATCTTGTTATCATTCTGGTCCCCCTTTTCTGCAAGTTCTGCAATTTTTCAAATAGTAAATGCCTCTTATCTCACATAGCTTAATGAGTTTTGGAAAGAATAATGCAGAGTTTACTATGATGGCAGGAAGTGCAATGCAAATAGCCACTAAGACACTGGAAATGCATCTAAGGGATTTGAATTTCATTTTAAGAGGCAAACATAGTGTTCATCAAACAAAACCCTCTGAGGAAGGAATCCAGAATGATAAAATATGCTAAATTTTAGCCTGTAATCCTGGAACCCCTGGAGACCCTCTTGGTGGTCTGCATACCCAGCCCTTATACTCTTAGGGTTTACAATGTGACAATATTGATATTTCTGTCAATGACATAAAATAGAGATTTACTTATACTGTATTTGCATCTCATTATCATGCTTTGGTTTGGACAAAAAATAGTAATTGACCTATAGAACTTCCCTATCACACAGCAAAAGGGAGAACCATTGTGTATCATGATGTTCACAGAGACCATGCTGTCACACCAACTATGATAACAAGAGTATTGCAAAGGAATCTCTAATAGAATCTTACTAGACAATGAGAAAAATAATACAATACTGTTTTTCTAACTGCCGTAACAAAAACAGAAGCATTTATGCCACTATATCTGGTAACCCCTTGTGAAGTCATTCAGGTAGGGAGTGTTTTGGGGGTGGAACAAGATATTAGATGGCTGATAGGATCATTTGCCTTTGGGAGAGACTGATGGATAGAAACAAAATGATAATCATTGCCCAAGTCTCTTGAAGACTCAGTTATTTTTCCATTCCTTCAGCAGGTTCATTTCTTTTTTTTCCCTAAATACTTTATTGTCAAATTGGTTTCCATATAAAACTCAGTGCTCATCCCAACAGTACCCTCCTCCATGCCAATCACCCCCCTTCCCCTCTCTCCTACCCCATCAGCCTTAGTTTTTTCTCAAATTTCAAGAGTCTCTAAGGGTTTGCCTCCCTCCCTCTCCACAACTATTTTTCCCTTTCTTCTCCTCCATGGTCCTCCATTAAATTCCTCCTAATCCACTTATACATGCAAACATATGATATCTGTCCTTCTCTGCATGATTTCTTTTCCTCAGCATAATACCCTCGAGTTTATTCCATATTGCTACACATGCCCAGATTTCATTCTTTCTCATTGCCATGTAGTATTCCATTGTATAGATAAACCACATCTTCTTGACCCATTCATCAGTTGATGGACACTTAGGCTCTGTCCATATTTTGGCTATTATTGAAAGTGCTGCTGTGAATATTGGGGTACATGTGCCCCTATGCATCAGCACTCTTTTATCCCTTGAGTAAACTCCTAGCAGTGCTATTGCTGGGTCATAGGGGAGTTCTATTGTTAATTTCTTGAGGAGTCTCCATACTGTTTTCCAGAGGGACTGCACCAGTTGACATTCCCACCAACAGGGTAGGAGGGTGCCGTTTCTCCACATTCTCCCCAGCATCTATAGTCTCCTGATTTGTTCATTTTCACCACTCTGACCGGCGTGAAGTGGTATCTCAGTGTGGTTTTTCATCTGCATTTCCCTGATCATGAGGGATGCTGAGCATTGTTCATGAGTCTGTTGGTCATCTGGAGGTCCTCTTTGGAGAAGTGTCTGTTTATGTCTTCATCCCATTTCTTCACTGCATTATTTGTTTTTTGGGTGTGGAGTTTGGTGAGTTCCTTATAGATTTTGGATACTAGCCATTTATCTGATATGTCACTTGCAGCTATCTTTTCCCATTCTATTGGTTGCCTATTAGTTTTATGAATTGTTTCCTTTGCCGTGCAGAAGCTTTTAATCTTGATGAGGTTCCAATAGTTCATTTTTGCTCTTGATTCCCTTGCCTTGGGGATGTGTCAAGTAAGAAATTACTACGGTTGAGGTCAAGGAGGTTTTTCCTGCTTTCTCCTCTAAGGTTTGATGGTTTCCTGTCTCACATTCAAGTCCTTTATCCACTTTGAGTTTATTTTTGTGTATGGTGTGCGACAGTGATCTACTTTCATTATTCTGCATGTTGCTGCCCAGTTAACACCATCTGTTAAAGAGACTGTCTTTTTTTCCATTGGATACTCTTTCCCGCACTGTCAAAGATTACTTGGCCATATATTTGTGGATCCAAATTTGGGTTCACTGTTCTATTCCATTGGTTATGTGTCTGTTTTTGTGCCAATACCATACTGTCTTGATGATGACAGCTTTGTAGTAGAGGCTAAACTGTGGGATGGTGATGCCTCCCGTTTTAGTTTCCTTCTTCAATATTACTTTGGCTATTTGGGGTCGTTTGTGGTTCCATAAAAATTATAGGATAGTTCTAGTTTTGAGAAGAATGTTGTTTCAATTTTGATTGGGATTGCATTGAATGTGGAGATTGCTTTGGGTAGTAATGACACTTTTTAAATAGTTTACTGTCAAGTTGGTTTCCATATAACACACAGTGCTTATCCGCACAAGCGCCCTCCTCCATAACCATCACTCTCCTCCCCCCACACCCAAAAGTTCTCAGTTTGTTCTCAGCATTCAAGAGTCTCTCATGGTTTGCCTCCCTTCCTCTCCCCCTAACTTCCCCCCCTTCTTCTCCCACACGATCCTCCGTTATGTTCCTCCTAATCCTCCTATACGTGCAAACATATGGTAGCTGTCCTTCTCGGCCTGACTTATTTCACTCAGCATAACACCCTCAAGGTCCATCCATGTTGCTACACATGGCCGGATTTCATTCTTTCTCATTGCCATATTGTATTCCATCGTATAGAGAAACCACATCTTCTTGAACTGTTCGTCCTTTGATGGACACTTAGGCTCTTTCCATGTTTTGGCTAATGTTGAGAGTGCTGCTATGAAAATTGGGGTCCATGTGCCCTTATGCATCAACACTCCTATATCCCTTGGATAAATTCCTAGCAATGCTATCGCTGGGACATAGGGGAGTTCTATTGTTAATTTTTTGAGGAACTTCCACACTGTTTTCCAGAGGGGCTGCTCCAGTTCACATTCCCAACAGTTGTAGGAGGGTGACTGTTTCTCCACATCCTCGCCAGCATCTAAAGTTCTCTGATTTCCTCATTTTAGCCACTCTGACTGGTGTGAGGTGGTATCTCAGTGTGGTTTTGATTTGTATTTCCCTGATGAGGAGGGACGCTGAGCACCGTTTCATGTGTCTGTTGGCCATCTGGATGTCCTCTTTGGAGAAGTGTCTGTTCATATCTTCTGCCCATTTCTTCACTGGATTGTTGGTTTTTCAAGTATGGAGATTGATGAGTTCCTTATAGATTTTGGATACTAGCCCTTTATCTGATATGTTATTTGCCACTATATGTTCCCATTCCGTTAGTTGCCTATTAGTTTTATGGATTGTTTCCTTTGCCATGCAGAAGCTTTTAATCTTGATGAGGTCCCAATAGTTCATTTTTGCCATTGATTCGCTTGCCTTTGGGGATGTGTCAAGTAAGAAATTACTATAGTTGAGGTCAAGGAGGTTGTTTCCTCTTTTCTCTAGGGTTTGATGGTTTCCTGTCTCACATTCAAGTCCATTATCCATTTTGAGTTTATTTTTGTGTATGGTGTGAGAAAGTGATCTACTTTCATTCTTCTGCATGTTGCTGTCCAGTTAACACCATCTGTTAAAGAGGCTGTCTTTTTTCCATTGGATACTCTTTCCCACACTGTCAAAGATTACTTGGCCATATATTTGTGGATCCAAATTTGGGTTCATTGTGTGTCTGGTTTTGTGCCAATACCATACTGTCTTGATGATGACAGCTTTGTAGTAGAGGCTAAAGTCTGGGATGGTGATGCCTCCCGTTTTGGTTTTATTTTTCAGTATTACTTTGGCTATTCGGGGTCTTTTGTGGTTCCCTACAAATTTGAGGATAGTTTGTTCTAGTTTTGAGAGATATGCTGGTGCAATTTATTTGGAATTGCATTGAATGTGTAGATTGCTTTGGGTAGTAATGACATTTTAACTATATTTATTCTTCCAATCCATGAGCATGGAATATTTTTCCATTTCTTTGTGTCTTCTTCAATTTCCTTCATTAGTTTTCTATTGTTTTCAGCATACAGATCTCTAATATCCTTGGTTAGGTTTATTCCTACGTATTTAATGGTTTTTTGTGCTATTGTGAATGGGATCAGTTTCTTGATTTCTCTTTCTGTTGCTTCATTGTTGGTGTCTAAAAATGCAACTGATTTCTGTATTTTGATTTTCTACCCTTCGACTTTGCAGAATTCATGGAACAGCTCTCGTAGGCTTCTGGTGGAGTCTGTAAGGTTTTCTATGTAGAGTGTCATGCGATCTGTGAAACGTGAAAGTTTGACTTCTTTAACAATTCTGATGCCTTTTATTTCTTTTGTTGTCTGATGGCTGATGCTAGGACTTCCAGCACTATGTTAAACAACAGTGGTGAGAGTAGACATCCCTGTCATGTTCCTGATCTCAGGGGAAAAGCTCTCCGTTTTTCCCTATTGAGGATGATGTTAGCTGAGGGCTTCTCATAAATGGATTCTATGATGTTTAAGTAAGTTCCTTCTATCCCGACTTTCTCGAGTCTTTATTAAGAAGGGATGCTGCATTTTGTCAAATGCTTTTTCTGCATCTATCAACAGGATCATATGGTTGTAATCTTTTCTTTTGTTGATGTGATGTATCACAATGTTTGATTTGCAAATATTGAACCAGCCCCGTAACCCAGGAATGAATCCCACTTGATCATGGTGGATAATTCTTTGTGCCGTTGGATTTGATTCACAAGTATCTTGTTGAGGATTTTTGCATCCGTATTCATCAAGGATATTGGCCTGTAGTTCTCTTTTTTTTGCTGTATCTCTGTCTGGCTTGGTAATCAGAGTGATGCTGGCTTCATAGAATGAGTTCAGAAGTTTTCCTACCATTTCAATTTTTTTGGAATCGCTCGAGAAGAATGGGTATTAACTGATTTAAATGTCTGATTAAATTCTCCAGGGAAGCCATCTGACCCAGGGCTCTTATTTATTGGGAAATTTTTGATAACTGATTCAATTTCTTCACTAGTTATGAGTCTGTTCAGATTTTCTATCTCTTCCCATATGAATTTTGTAGTGTGTGTGTTTAAGAATTTCTCCATTTCTTCTAGGTTGTCCAATGTGTTGGCGTACAATTTTTCATAGTAATCCCTGATAATTCCTTTTTTTTTAGGGATTGGTTGTAATAAATCAATTCATTCATGATTAAGTCTATTTCGGTACTCTATCTTTTTCTTTTTGAGAAGGCTGGCTAGGCGTTTATCAATTTTGTTTATTTTTTCAAAACAGCAACTCTTGGTTTCATTGATCTATTCAACTGCTTTTTGGATTGTTCTATATTGTTTATTTCTGCATTGATTTTTATTATTTCTCTTGTTCTGCCAGGTTTGGGGTGCTCTTCTTGCTCTACATCTAGTTCCTTTAGGTACGCTGTTAGATTTTGTATTTGCACTTTATCTAATTTCTTGAAATAGGCCTGGTGGGCAATGTACTTTCCTCCTAGGACTACCTTTGCCATATCCCATACAGTTTGGATTGTTGTATTTTCATTTTCATTTGTTCCCATATATATTTTTTAATTTCTTCTCTCATGCCTGATTGGCCCATTCCTTCTTTAGTAGGGTGTTCTTTAACCTCCATGTTTTTGGAGGTTTTTCAGACTTTTTCCTGTGATTGAATTCAGGTTTCATAGCATTGTGATCTGAAAGTGTGCATGGTATGATCTCAGTTCTTTTATATTTATTGAAGGCTGATTTATGTCCCCGTATATGATCTATATTGGAGAATGTGCCATGCACACTTGGGAAGAAAGTGTATTCCATGGCCTCAGGATTTAGAGTTCTAAAAATATCTGTCAAATCCATCTGGTCCAATGTGTCATGGAAGTACATTGTTTCTTTATTTTCTGTCTATTTGATCTATCCATTGCTGTAAGTTGAGTATTAAAGTCCCCTGCTAATAGCTCATTTCTTTCCATAATATTGTTTCTGTTTGTGTTTGTTTTATGTTTTTGGGTGCTCCCGTATTCAGTGAGTAGACATTTATAATTGTTAGCTCTTACTGATGGGTAGATCCTGTAATTATTATGTAAGGCCTTCTTCATCCCTTATTACTACCTTTACTTTAAAGTCCAGTTTGTCTGATGTAATTATGGCTACTACAGCTTTCTTTTGACTTCCAATAGCATGATAGATATTTCTCCATCCCCTTATTTTCAATCTGAAGTTGTCCCCAGGTCTAAAATGAGTTTCTTGTAGACAGCAAATAGATGGATTTTTTTTATCCGTTCTGATACCTTATGTCTTTTGATTGGAACATTTAGTCCATTTACATTCAGTGTTCTTTTTTTTTAAAAATATAGGTTTAGATTGTTGTGTTCTCTGTAGATTTCATGCTTGTAGTGGTGTCTCTGGTACCTTGTATTCCTTGCAACATTTCCCTCATTGAGTCCCCCTTAGGATTTCTTGTAGGGCTGGCTTAGTGGTGATGAATTCTATCCATTTTTGTTTATTTGGGAAGACATTTATCTCTCCTTCTATTCTGAATGACAGGCTTGGTGGAAAGAGGATTCTTGACTGCATATTTTTTCTGTTAATCACATTGAAGATCTCCTGCCATTCCTTTCTGGCCTGCCATGTTTCAGTAGATAGGTCTGTCACTACTCTGATAGGTCTCCCTTTGTATGTTAGGGCCCTTTTCTCCCTAGCTGCTTTCATAATTCTCCCTTTGTCCTCATATTTTTCCAGTTTCACTATGACATGTCGTGCAGAAGATTGATTCAAGTTACATTTGACTGGAATTCTCTGTGCCTCTTGGGTTTCACTGTCTGTTTCCTTCACCAGATTTGGGATGTTCTCAGCTATAATTTGTTCAAGTACTCCTTCAGTACCTTTCCCTCTCTCTTCCTCTTCTGGAATTCCTTTGATAGGGACATTGTTCCATTTTATTGTATCACTTAGCTCTCCAACTCTCCTTTCATGTTCCTGGATCAGTTTATCTCTCTTTTTCTCAGCTTCCTCTTTTCTATAATTGTGTCTTCTAATTCACTTATTCTCCACTCTGCCTCTTCAATCCATGAAGTGGCTGCCTCCATTTTATTATGCACCTCGTTTATATCATTTTTTAATTCATCACAACTATTGTTAAGCTCCCTAGTGTTTGTGGCAATAGCTTCTCTGATGTCTTCCATACTTTTTTGAAGCCCAACGATTAATTTTATTACTATCGTTCTAAATTCTTGTTCAGTTATGTTACTTATATCTGTTCTGAGCATTTGTTTAACTGTCACTTCTTCCTGGAATTTCTTTAGAGGAGAGTTTTTCCATTTTGCCATTTTGACTAGCTTTCTATGTTGTCAGTTTTAAAAGCATGTTATATGCTCTGTACCTGTGAGTACTGCTATAGTACAGAAGGCTTATTGACTGTCCAGAGCCTGTACATTCAGGGAGTGTTATTTTTTCTTTCATAGTTTATTGTCAAGTTGGTTTCCATATAACACTCAGTCTTCTTCCCAAAAAGTGCTCCCCTCCATGCCCATCACCCCTCTTCTTCTCTCTCCCACCACTATCAGCCTTCAGTTTGTTCTCAGTATTCAAGATTCTCTCATGGTTTGCCTCCCTCCCTCTCCCTAACTATATTTCCCCTTCTCCCCATGGTCCTCTGTTAAGTTACTCCTAATCCATGTATAAGTGAAAACATATGGTATCTGTCTAGGAAGTGTTCTTTTAATGGTGTATCTTGGTCTCTCTGGTGAGACTTTGGTTATTTCATTTCCCTAGTCATAGTGGTATATGGGACTCTCTGCCATGTATACGTTGGCTTGTTTCTCGAGTTAGTCCTTGAAAGGAAAATGGACAGGCAAACACACAGGAAACAAAGGCACACAAATGCACAGACAAATCCAACAAACTTGCAAACTGAAAGGGAAAAAAAAAAGAGAAAAAAAGCAAAAGACAAAGGACTGTCTAAAAGCATAAAACCAGAATTGCCAGCTACAAATAAAAAACAGGGTGTATGCAGTGCTGATGGAAGAGTATATACAAAGAGAGAGGTGACAGGGGTGGGGAGAAAGGGAAATTGTACAATGACCAGGCAGAGAGACTAAGAGGCTTAATTCAGAGATATAAAGAGGAGAATATGGTAAGTGGCAAGGAGAAAGAAACAAAGGTAATGTTATTCAGAGAAACTATATAGATTACTCCAGAGAGAGAGAGATAGAAAGGTAGCGGTGGAGGTGTAGAAATTATATCTAGAGAGTGGATTAAGTGTGTCTGTTTAAGCAAACTGACGGCCAGAGTGCCCATTCCAGCAGAGAAGAGGGATAAGAATGAGACAAGGGAAAATATATCTTAATAGAAAGAATTGATTTAGAATTAATCACAGCAGTGCATCCATGTTAGTCTTGCCCCGGGCTCAGTAAAAGAAAAGAAAAAACAGCTTTCTAGGGGGGATGGGCGTGGTTTGGTGTAGGCAGGTCTTAGCCTCCACTGGGGTCCTGCAGGCCACTCCCTGAGGTCCCTCCCTGATGGTTGTGGGGAGAGAAATGGCAGTGCTCCAGTCCCTTCTTGACTCAGACTTTGCAAATCACTCTTTTGGGTCCAATCTCCCTGTGCTGCAGGTGTAGACAAGGTGGGCCGTGTTCTATGTCCCAAGCCTATCTCCTTTCAGGTCTTAGTCTGTGCGCTTTATTGATACAGTCCAAAATATAATCCTGTAGGCCAGGCCGCTTCCCTGTGGGGGGTTGAGCTGGGAGAGCAGCAGAGCAATTTCTCCTGGTGCTTCCTGGGACTTGGGCACCCAGCCCAGAGTCAACACCACAGCTGGAAATAGGATCACTCTCCGTCCCAAGCTGAGGTTTTTCTCTTCTCCAGGGACAGTTCTATCAGTAGTATCAGCCGTTTTTTCTCTTCCCCTCACCTCTCCATGGCTCCCTGCGAAGTGGGTTCCTTCCCCACCCTCCGTGTCTCTGTGTCCTGGCCGGTTTTTGTCTTCCCTGTTCGTACTCATGCACGTATGAGATTGTCTTCTTAGTGGACTCTTGTCTCTTTTCCTCCCAGACTCCTGCAGTTCAGTGTCCTATGGCTTAAGGCCTTCTCTCTTTGAGAGACTGGGGCAAGTAAAATGTACAGAGCTCCCTACTTCTCCGTCATGTTGCCTCCCCTGTCTCGCATACAACTTTTTGATTGAGCAGTTCATAAAATAGAGTCAAGCCCACCATATATACATTTTGGGGGGAGAAATTCTCTTTCGGGAAACTCCTTAAATATTTAGTTCCATGTTAGATTTCATGTCTGAAGATAATATTTTATTTTATTTTATTTTATTATTTCTTAATGTTTAATTTTGAGTAAGAGAGAAAGAGTATGAGCAGGGGAACGGTAGAGAGAGAGGGCGACACAGAATCTGAAGCAGGCTCCATGCTGAGATGTCAGCAAAGAGTCATGAGGGACTCAAACTCATGAACTGAGAGATCATGACCTGAGCTGAAGTCAGATACTTAACCGACTGAGCCACCCATGTGCCTTGAATATTTTAATGGCTCCCTATAGCCAGTCCCCTAGAGCTCCTCTCTGTTTTTAATCTCTCAGTGCATGCCCTAAAAAATGGCCATGTTTAGTATATTATGTAACATGTCTGGCTTTTCTCTAGTTTACTTTGGCCAGAGCCATGGATTTTATTTTCATGTGTACTATAGTGTAATTCTATTCATGACTACAGTCTGTGGTCTTTTTCCTGGATGTTTTCTTTATGGAAAGAGTTCAGATGTACAAAAAAGAAATGTGACTAGATGTATACCTGATTTCCGTTTCTCTTATTGGAGAAAGTTTCTGCCTTACTGATAGTGGGTTAATACTTTTCTCTTTCTATGTGAAAGAAGGCACATAGCCAGCCCTGCAGACAAATAATGCTTTCATTATTCATTTTAGTCCTCAATTAGTTCTTCTGTCTCAGAATGGCCTCATCTCTCTCAGAATGGCTTACAAAAAATCATGGTTTTAAAGCTAAGAAAAACTCATAGAGGCCTTGTGATCTTAAGGCAAAGTCATCTTTGCACAGTAAGAGTGTGGTTGTGATTTGTTAGTCTGGTGATGGGGGAATATCTGATGGTTAGTTTGAATCTCTCAGTGTAGCAACCTCAACAAGGTGGCAGTATAACAAGTGGTTAAATGTTTGATCTCTGGAATCATGAAAAGTTGGGTTGGGTCCTAATTCCAAGACTCACTAGCTTAATTTGGGAAAATTATCTTAAATGATTTAATCTTTCTGAGCTTTACTTTTAACATATATAGCACTGTATATCTTGGAGAATTTACTGAATCATGGATAGATATACACTGAATGCTATTTTCCCTGTGAAATCAAGTATCTGCCCATCCAAAAAAATGTAAGTACAGGGATACACTATAAATCAAACTGAAATAAAGCAGCATAGGTGGTAGCAAAGGGGATGAATTCTGGAGCCTGATGCCTTGGATTCATATACAACATTTACCAATTACTATATGTGTGGCTTCAGGCAAATTATTTCACATTCTTACTTCATTTTTTTTTCATTTATAAAATGAGACTAATAATAGTACCTACCTCAAAGGCTTGATATGAGGATTAAATGAATTACTACAGCTAAAACACTCAGCACTGTGCCTGGTACGTACTAGGTGTTCAAGAAGAGCTATCTCCTCTTATTGATACAAATGTTGTTAATACTACTACCAAATAATAATTAAATAAGTACATAAATAAACAAATAATATGTAGAGATTGAGATAAGGGAAGGGATCAAGGATGACTCCTGGGTTTCTAGCTTAAACAACTGATTCTGTGGTGGTACCACTTCTAAGAGAGGAATGGATGTGGAAATAAATCAGGGGGGTAGCATAGTTTGGCTTTTGAGGTGTTAAGTGTGAGATGCTTATAGAATATCAATATAAAATCTTTTACTTGAGCAGTTTTTCTATGGCTCTGGGGTTCACAAAATCATAGACCAGGAATATACATTTGGGAATAGTCAATATACTTATTTTTAAGATTATGATACTAGATGAGGAAACCAACAGAGAGAATTTAGAAATAGATGAAAAGACGGCTCTGGATCAATTTCTGAAGCATAGATGATAAGGAACTAGCAAAGGAAACTAAGAGGCGTGGCAATAAGAAGGGAAGGAAACCTACTTTTGATGTTAGTTGGGACAGAAAAGTGTTTCAAGAAGGAGGGAGTGGTTAACAGTGTAAAACGAGGACAGAGTAAAGCCACTTAATTTTACCCTTTTGAGAAGACTGATTATGAAGCAGCATAGACAAATGGGATGGTAGCTGGCTATGTCATAAAGGAAGGATCTCTTTTTTAAAAAATTCTTACGTATGTCTATATGCTAATAGAGTATTTGTAAAGGAGAAATCAGGGAAGAGAAAACAAGAGAGGATGGAATCCAGATTACAAATGGTTGGCTTGGGCTTTGACAGGAGCAAGGACACTGCATTTATTTCTATGAGATAAAGCATGTAGCACAATCCCTGACATATAGTAAGTGCTCAATAAGTAGTAGCATTATAATTTTTGTTGCTGTTAACTTAAAAGCCATGCCGACTTGCACATGGGAAAGACAGTTTTGATCATGCTCGGAGACGAAGGCTGTAGTGGAATAAAGACCTTGTCAAAGAATAGGCATTTAGAGGGTGCTATTATAAGCAAAGACCAAAACAAAACAAAACAAAAGTTCTGAAGCATAAAAGTTATTTGGTTAGGTTGGCCCACCTAACTTAGCCAAATTTTTTATTTCAGGGGAGGGTGGCAGGCATTTTGATTAAGACATAGATGAAAAGACAAGGTACTTTTATTTTTATCAAGTGCATTCCAAAGAAGTGGCTCTGAGAAATGGGCAGATTTAACAACCTTGAGATTCATTGATTAGCATATCCATAGATATATAGCCTCACTCTCCTGGTGCATGTTGGCCCTATGTCATATGTACTTAAGGAAAGAGTGAAGTGTGCCTGTTCATTTTATTTACCTCAGTAAAATGTGCTTCCATGTGATGACATTAAGCAGTAAGTACTTTGTGGTTTATGCTGCTTATGTGATGTCATTGTGCACTAAATACAATGAGTGGAAGATTTCTAGTTATTATTTCTTTAGAACATGTTCCTTTTGTTGAAGACTGATTTTTTTCTAGCATCGTGAAACGTTTTTGCCCATATTGTCTTTTCACATATTCATCTCTGACTGCAACTGAGAGCTTTGTGATTTTTCAGAAAAAGCTTCCAAATTTCCTATAGGTTTTAATTCTTTCCCAAGTAGTCATTATGCAACCAATTGAAGTCGAAATATTTGATCAGTTTTTCACTCTATGTTTTTATAGATAAAGAAAAGTTTGATTGGTATTACATATGAAAGATGGAATGTGCTTTAAAACTTTCAATTGACCAGGGGCGCTTGGGTGGTTCAGTGGTTGAGTGTTCCACTTTGGCTCAGGTTGTGATCTCATGGTTCATGAGTTCAAGCCCTGTGTTGTCAGCATGGATCCTGCTTCCATCCTCTGTCCCCTCACCCTCTCCTCTTCCCCCATTCTCACACACTCTCTCTCTCTCAAAAATAAAATAAAACACAAACAAAACCTTCCAATTCATTACTTGATATCAGTATTAGAGAGTGAGATACTTATTAGCTTTTCCCACAACTGTGTCTTGTTCTGGATGAAGTTGGTAAGAATCTACCTGGCCAGGAAATGGACCAAATTGGTTTTGAACATGCCTTATTATTGGTGCCATCTGTCTTTCCTTTTGACTCCTGAGGCTGGCCCTTTGGTTTCTATGAATTTCCAGATTCCTATTTGCCTTAGTCTCTAGGATTTAAGCCATTTTGGTTCCCATATTTTTGTTTCTTTTGTCCTGTTATGCTTTGTCCTATGTGCTTTCAAACTTGTGTGTGCTTGCCTGATTTAATTCACTAACTTATCTCAAATGCTGAATCAGGTATGCATTCTGATTCTAGAATAAAAGAGTGATCCTTATTCTAGGGCACTAGCCTTTTAGTCTTGCTTCTGCATTATACTATGACTCCCAGCACAAGCATTGAGAGCTGGATAAATGATAGGTATGACCCAAGACAGCATTTCTGATTTTCATAGAAGTTGTGGTAGGAAAGGATAATATGCTCAATGATTGAGTCTCTGGGTTTAAATTCTGTCACTACCAGAAACTGACTAAATATTTATTATGAGCAACTATGTTAGCTTCTCTGAATTTCAGTTTCCTACCTTGTAAAATAGAAATAATTTTTGCCTCACTCATTTTTGTGAACATTAAAGGTCATATGCAAAAGCATCTAACATGATAATTGGTACATGTTTGTTAAATCTGATAATTCTCATAGATGCTTCTGTTTGATTAATTAGTTTGTTCCTTTTTACAGGCAAGTAATTACTTTTCAGAGCAAACAAGAAAAAGTATCAATGACAAAATTTCCTGGTCAAAAAAGTCATAAAGAAATTACCACACAAACTCATTTTAACAAGATCCCAAGTTTCCCAATTAATTTCTCTTCAATTCTTGTGTATTCTGATCACAGATTGAATTATGTCTCTTCTGAAAACAATTAATATGACAACTTGTAAATTTCTTGCAGAGAAACTGAATATCTATAACTGAGCAAAAATATGTCAATGATTACAAGAACAAATATTTGTTGTGTATTTGGTGGTGAAGGTTTTGTTATACAAGAAATAATTTTATTTGAATTTTGTCCATTTATAAGGTGTAATTTGCTTCTTCTGTTCAATGTGCCATTCATTAGAACAGCATCATAACATAGCATTTTAATGTATAGATTTTGGGATAAAATGTGGGTGAAGTCATGCTCTTGAAATACAACTCCATATGATTGAAATGATCTACCATCAAACACCTGTTCTAACCATAAAGAAGATGGTTAAGTGTGTAAGCTCTTTTAGAGTACTTGGTACATGGACAGTTATTTTATATACAGCATTCTATTCAATGCTCAGGAAAACTCTGTAAGTCAAATATCATTATTCCTGATTTATAGAAGAGAAAACTGAAGCTTTGAAGATCAGAGAATTTAAATTACCTGTCTCTGGTCATGCAGCTAGTTGAGAATAAAGCTGGGATTCAAACTCAGGTGTTTCTTATTCCCATTCCCTGTGTTTTTTCACTACCCGAGGTAAACTAGTCCTGTCTCTTGATACCAGATGGATAGAGGAGACTATATTTTTAAAATTTATTTCATATTATTTATGAGAGAGACAGAGAGAGAGAATGAGAATCTTAAGCAGGCTCCATGCTCAGTATGCAGCCTGATGTGGGGCTCGATCCTATAACCCTGGGATCATGACCTGAACCGAAATCAAGAGTTGGACCCTCAACTGACTGAGCCACCCAGGTGCTCCAAGGATACTCTGTATTCAGAAGCTATTCATCAGTTAATCACTCCTGGCAGTGAACAGATACAACTAAGTGTGAAAAGATGGGGTAATGAGGGGTCACAGAATGGGCAAAAGCTGAGTAGGTTATATTCAGAAGTACATTGTTTTCACCTAATTTATGAACACCACACTTTAGACCTGCAGGTAGCTAGGACTCAACTGTTACCACATGCCACCCTAAGGAGAGAGAGAGAGAGAAAAGACATAATTTTTGAGGAAATATATCACTATTGTATATGAAATGGTATCTGTTAATCATTTTAGTGTCATGTCATTATTGTCATTATCTTATAGGGGACAAAGGCAGTGTTTTTACTCAAGGTGTATGTATGTGCTGTTGTTTGCACTGGGAAATAAAAGCAATGCCCCTAAGAGAATTTTATAGGTTTTAAAATATATCTATCATGTATCCCATAAATAACTTTCCCTGGGAAAGCTTAGTTGTCACTTTCATCCCTGTTAACATATACAACATCCATAATGCTGGAGTACAGAGTCACACAGTTCATATTTCAGCTCTTCCATTTATTAGTTAGGTGCCCATGGTCAATTTATTTAATCCTGCTGAACCTGAATCCCTTCTATCAAATCAGTCTAAAACTTCTAGGTCTAAGATGTGTAATAAAAAGGAAATGAGGAAAAATAATAGTTACACATTGTCTTATAGCCTGTTAAAACATCACATGGCAATGAATGAAAACTATTTCTGTTGCTGAATATGAGAATACTCTTGTAATGACTTAAATCCCATTAGCTCTGCACGGCTCATAGGAGCTATTATTGTGTGTGTATGTGTGTGTTTGACTCCATATCTACACTTCTTTTCTCTTGAGGACAGGGAGACATCTAATAACATTTTTTTATATCTCTAGGGCATTTTATAGGTGTTTAATACATGATTGTTACTCATAATGAGCTTTGCCTATGGCAATATTCAGATCACCTTGCCTTTGTTCCACATTCCATTCCATGAACTACCAAAGCTGATGCAGAGAGGGAACAATACTTCAGCTTCTATTGGCCTTCTCATTTCTTTATTTATTTGCAGTTACTTGCAATTACTATCCTAGGAAAGTTATATAGCACTCTGAATTGACTTTGACGATAATCATTAAAATTTTTGAACTGTTTTTCTTAGATATTCTGTCTGCAATTAGTGAAAGCTATAGGCTGGAGTGTCTCTTTCATTATGCCAAGTGATTGGACTAAAGATTTTTTTCAAAGATGGAAATCTCTATTTAAATAGCTAAATTTAAAGATTCTTTTTTTTTTTAATTTTTAAAATTTATTTTTGAGAGAGAGACACAGAATATGAGGAGGGGAGGCGCAGAGAGAGAGAGACGCACACAGAATCCGAAGCAGCTCCAGGCTCTGAGCTGTCAGCCCAGAGCCCAACGTGGGGCTTGAACTCGTGAACCACAAGATCATGTCCTGAGCCAAAGTCAGATGCTTAACTGACTGAGCCACCCAAGCACCCCAAAATTTAAAGATAAATAGTATTTTAAAACAGTATTTTAAAACTAGCCAGCTAACAATTATTAAATGCTAACTATGTGTCAGATTCTATACTGTCTTTTTTGCATATTCAATCATTTGATCCTCACAGTAACTCTATGAGGTTGAATACCATTATGAAATCCATTTTATAGATTAAGAAACTAAGGCACAGTGGCACCTGGGTGGTTCAGTCATTTAAACGTCCGACTTCGGCTCAGGTCATGATCTCACGGCTCTGTGGGTTCGAGCCCCACATCGGGCTCTGTGCTGACAGCCAGCTCAGAGCCTAGAGCCTGCTTCAGATTCTGTATCTCCCTCTCTCTCTGACCCTCCCCTGCTCACTCTGCCTCTTTCTCTCTAAGAAATAAATAAAATATTTTAAAAAATGGCACAAGTCATAAAAAAAAAAGAAACTAAGGCACAGAGAAGTTAAGAAACTTCCCGGAGGTCACACAGCTAACATGTAGTGAGGCACAGATTCACACATAGGTATTCCAACGCTAAAAACCTCTGAGTTTTAAAAATAATACTGCCTCATGGGGCACCTGGCTGGCTCAGTTGGAAGAACATGAGACTCTTGTTCTTAAGGTCATGAGTTTGAGACCCATGTTGGGTGTAGAGGTTACTTAAATAAATAAAACTTAAAAAAAAAAAAAAAGATTATGCCTCTTACTATATCTTGATGCTAGGTTTTGTAATGAAATGAATTCTTTTCAGACCTTGATTGGGATTTTTCCTGTGTAGTTCACTCTGTTTCTCTTAGCTGGTTATCTTTTTTTTTTTTTTTCTTAGCAACTTTGCATCAAAATCCATTGCAAGTAAGTTTCACTGTTACAATATCCCTCCTTTTCCATATTCTAAGAAAAGGCTTTATTCACATTTTCTGATCTCTTCTTACAATGATTCCTATGTCTAACTGAAGTCCATATATGTCTATTAGTCTCATGCAAACATAATGTTACCATGCAGTTAAATATGCATTTGGAAGAGGAAATTTTCATTTTGTCTTCAAGAAGAGCTCTCTTCCCATCTGGCTATATAGGAACCCATCTGCTGTGTTCAGTGTTGTTTGAAATTTCTATATAATGCAATAGCAAGTGGACTTCATCTTTTATAGCCTTGGCTATATACTGCTTTAGAAATGCACTTGTCATACTAATTTAAAAACCAACAGGTATATATTTCTCCAAGACAAAAGTGGCTTTGAGGACAGATGTAGAATATTTTCACCATAGCCTTTGAATGATGCCTTTGGTTTCTAGAAACTAAAACATTAAACATGCCTATCTAACTCCATTTGCTTCATAGAATCACTGCGACGTTTTAAAAAAATATTTGAAGGTAACTAGCACCTCATATTTCAAGCCCAAATTTTTCATTGTGGAATATTTCATTTTGTCTGTTTTCACATTAATTTCTCAAACTTGAGGCTCTGTTATTCTTGGTATGTCTTTCTGAATATAAAGATTGAAAAAAGAAAAGGCAGCATTTTCTGAAGTGGTGACATAGTTTCTTTCAAGAATTTGATGTATAGGATGTACAATTTTCTTTACTCCACCCTGTAGAGGTTTTCATGAAGCAAACTGTTTCTTTCATAAGAGTAGGTTAGAGCTCCTTTCCCTTAGGTGTCCTGCCTACAGTGAAACCTCAAGCTGGAACATTTGAGTTTGAAATGAATTCTTATGGAAGACTTTCTTCTTAAGGTTCTCTTTAAACATTACTGTTTGCCTCTTCCTTTAAACATATAGAAGTAATTTGTTTTCACTGCAGTCTGATTTCTGTTTTGCTAATTTGGATTTGCATTGGATTTCATTGCTTTAAAAGTACATCTTTTTGTATGCATGTGCTCAACATCACTTGAAAAGGTTGATTTTGGCTCCTCATACAATTTCATCTTGCTACATATGTATTCTTCTGAATCTCAGAAATTTTACATTTAGGGGCTTTTAATATATGAAATGAGAATTGCAAGAATGGTAATTTGTATAGAAAATATATATCATGTTTATATGACTACAAGATTATTCTTGCATATATTTTCTATCATTTTAGCAATAGTTTATTGTCATATAACTTTTTCCAGTCACTTGCATTTTTTTGCTTGCATTTTTTAAAAGTTTATTTACTTTGAAAGAGAGAGCATGTGTGCGATTGGGGGAGAATCCCAAGCAAGCTCCACGCTGTCCACATAGAGCCAGATGTGGAACTTGATCTCATGAAACATGAGATCATGAACTGAGCTGAAATCTAGTATTGGATGCTCAACCAACTGAGCCACTCAGGCCCCCTGATACTTGCATTTTAATATAAAACATAAATGTTCATTTTTGAATGGTGAAAGTAATTTTGTGAGGAAGACCACAAAAAATCTTTTCATGTTCAAACTGTGATCATTTTACAAAATTGTTTACTAAATCTGAATTTGATGTAAAATCATTTGATTCTTAAAATGAAAAGTCAGCCTTCTGAGTCATCCTCTCAGAGCTATACTTGCTGGGTTAATTAGAAACAGCTGGGATGCATATGGTGCCACCAGAAGCCTTTATGATGAAAGATAAAGGCCCATAGGGGTGGTTTGCCTTAGGAGACACATGAGCAGAGGCTAGTTGTGCCAAGAGCATAGACAGTTTAGGAAAGTTAGTTGGAATATAGAGACTTCTATTGATAAAAATGATTTTAAGTTTGGTTTTTAAATTTTTTTTTAATGTTTTATTTATTTCTAGGAGAGAGAGAGAGAGAGACAGCGTGAGCAGGGGAGGGTCAGAGAGAGAGGGAGTCACAGACTGAATCAGGCTCCAGGCTCTGAGCTGGCAGTCAGCACAGAGCCCGATGCGGGGCTCGAACCCACGAACCGCGATATCATGACCTAAGTGAAAGTCGGACGCTTAACCGACTAAGCCACCCAGGCGCCCCAAGTTTGGTTTTTAAACAGTGGGGGTTGGCTTAGCTAATACTGGGAGAGCCAAAAACAATGTAAAAGTGAGAAGAAATCTATAAAGTTAAGAATAAATGCTGTCTGCTTTCTTGGAAAATGTTTTTTCCCCTTTATTCTTTGCCCTTGGTTGGTTGGTTGGTTGGTTGGTTGGTTGTTTCATTTGTTTTGGTGATGTATTTGGTTTTCTTCATTCATAATCTACAAAATTTTTTTTTATTTGGACTTCTGAGTCTGCTTTGCTCCACAAAGAAAACCCTGATCTTTTGGTGACATCAACCAAAGTAAAAGTGTTATTTCTGGAATTAAATAGTTCATTTATGATCCATTCTAAATGCTCCTGAATGTCAAGCCAGCTCTTAATTAGTTACAGAGGTGTTCACATGGAAGCATTCTAATCAATCTTGGGGCAAACAATTTTTCATCTATTGTTTTTCTGCTTATTTGTCATGCCACCCTTCCTTGTCATTTAATATGAAAACCTCTTCTATAAAATTTTACTGACTTGATCGAATGAGAACAATAGAACTCCAATGGTTATTTAGTCCCTTCCCTCTTCTATTCAGAATTCTTGCTTCTACTCATCATGTATCTCTGGGATTTTTTTTTTAATTTTATTTATTTCGAGGAGAGAGAGAGAGAGAGAGAGAGAGACAGCGTGAGCAGGGGAGGGTCAGAGAGAGAGGGAGTCACAGACTGAAACAGGCTCCAGGCTCTGAGCTGGCAGTCAGCACAGAGCCCGACGCGGGGCTCGAACCCACGAACCGTGAGATCATGACCTAAGCGAAAGTCGGAAGCTTAACCGACTAAGCCAGCCAGGCGCCCCTCTCTGGGATGGTTTTAATACTTTATTAAATAGCTTATCCTCTAGCTTTTTGTCTACATTGTTAGTGGCTTTCTAAAGTTTTTATTTATTTATTTAATTTTTAAATGTTTTTATTTATTTCTGAGGGAGAGAGAGACAGACAGAGCATGACCATGGGAGAGGCAGAGAGGGAGACACAGAATCCAAGGACTGCTCCCTGAGCTGTCAGCACAGAGCCTGACGTGGGGCTCAAACTCACGAACCATGAGATCATGACCTGAGCCAAAGTCAGACACCCAACCAACTGAGCCACCCAAGTGCCCTGGCTTTTTATAGTGTTTAGATGTTAGTATGTCCTATGATTTTGTTTAGTTATCTCTTAACTATTTACAGTGATGAATCATCTGAAATAACAAATAATTGAAAAATAGCTTCTGTTTGGCTTTGGAAGGTGTATTATAATACATAATAATATTAAAGCCAATTTTTATTCCCTGGAAATCCACCACTGAATATCAGACAGAAAGGGCCCCAAAGCCCTGTGGGGGAGATAAGAGGAAATCAGATATAAATATTTTTCACATGAATGATTCACTTGTAGTCACTGAGAGTTTTTATTCCCATTCATAGCCTCTGATATAAATAGTTTACAATGACTTTGTTGATTAATAAAAATATAAATAATGCAAAGATTTAGCAGAATTTCATGTTGATTAGTAAAGGTTTTGCTCTTGGATCTACAATATACAGGGTAATTCAACCTGGATCCTTCTGGCTCATCATGACTATATTCATGGGCTTAGTCTGGCTTGAAATCAAGCTGGAAGTGATTAAATGTAGTTTTTGCAACAACCCCACATTTCCCAACCAAGCCTCTTCTTTTGGTGTTTTCCCTTCCCTCCTTTTGAAATCTTTATTCTCTGATTCTTTTCTTATCTTTTTATAACATGAAAGATGAGATTGTCTTCTGTCTCCTTCTGATAAGGCACTGATATTTGTTCCTGAAATGGGGAAGTAAGTAGAAAATTGATCCCTGTCAATGTTTATGTGTTCTTTAAAAATAATTTTAAAAACATATCATTAGATTGATTAGAGATCCTATTACCCTAATCTAACTCCTTCACTCTATATATGTACTTTTCTAAAAGCCTAAATATCACCGTCTAATAAAGCTCTTGTTTTCATTATTGACGCATAAAGTTATAGTATGACTTTGGGTTTTGATTGAATACTGACTCAAAACCCATTTAATAACCACTAAATCTGAGGCACAGGGTAAGTTATTTTCTTAAATCCATTTAAGTGTTTAACGAAGCAGGTATGTTTGAGGATTATGATTCTCCTAGTAAAAATGTTTCCAGGTTAAACAAAAGGATTCCACAAACTGATCTTATAGACAAAAGAGGAAGTTTAACCTTGGTATTTAAGTCTCTACAACTTGGTTACCCTATATGGCCAAGTTTGTCTCTTCATTATATGTCATATAGGTCATATTAGTTACTTTCTAGCTGTTTGATGTGTTTTTTGAAATGTCATTTTGTTTAGCCATAAAAATATTTTACTATGTCTTCAACTTTTTAAAATACCCCTAAGTTCCTCAGCACTTTATATGGGGCTAGACGTACTATATGCTCAAAAATTAAATTAAAAAATCCATTATCTTCCATTTATGTATTACATAAATTTATGCCACTAATACTTGCACCACAGATACAAACACATTATTATAACTGATGTTTTTCTTTTCTACCTCACCTATCCAGTTGAAGCCTTACCTGATATGCTACTAGTACATTACAAAAAGTACTTCAAGGGTTGAAGCCCTTAGTCATGGTTTCAAAACAAAATAATATGCCTTAAGTTCTACTGACTTCAATCTCATTTCCTACAGCCAGATATAACATTGTAGTAGCAGTCATGCTTGGGCTCCTTGTGGTAGTACTCAAATCAAATGTTTGGTTCTATGTTTCAAGCATTGATGTTAAGAGGGCAGCGGAAAGAGGCTAATGATCTTTTTTTTCAAGGATTGATGTTAAGGGGTCAGCGGAAAGAGGGATGATCCATTCTGTTTGATGTTTGGTGTTTATTATACACATGAAGAAACAAACATATTGTCCTGTGGGCTATGTTTAAACATGAATAATGCATTTTACTTATATACTGGCTAGCAATTTATTATTATTATTTATATACAAGTGGAAGAAAAGAACATGATTTGTAGCTATTTCTAAGTTTGGGCTTTCTGAAGAATGTGTGGAATACAAGAATTTCATGTAAAATTTAACATGGCCACTTTCTCAGCTTTTTTGTTCAAGCTATAATCTGGCATTGGCCATGTAGATTTAAGGAACATTTTCATATACATTTTATTCCTTCTAAATGTTCTTCAAACTTTTAACTTGTGATGACCTTATGTTTAGGAGATTTTCATAGGTGCCCAAGTACTGATGTGTTTTGTAAAGATAATATCAAGTGGTTGGTAGTTTTCTGTGAGCCTTCTCATTCTTTCTTCTCTTTTTTGGGAATTAAAACCAAGGTGCTAACTTTTTCTTATTTTTCCTGTAAACACTGAAAATGGAATATTCTTTATTGAGTGGCCCAGATAAATATTCATAGTACATAGAAATTCCCTAGGATAATCAGTTAGGTTAGCTTGCTCCAAAGTGAGTACCATGAATCGCTGTTTTTGCGGTTTATTGGTTAATAAGTGCTATATTAAAAAAGTGCCTGGGTGGTTCAGTCGGTTAAGTGTCAGACTCTTGATTTTGGCTCAGGTCATGATATCCTGGTTCATGAGATGGAGCCCCATGTCAGGTTTGGGATTTCATTTTCTCTGCCCCTTTCCCTCCTCTCTCTCTTTCTCTCTCAAAATCAATCAATAAACATTTGAAAAAAAAGAGGAAGTTATTTGTGATTAAATAACTTTGGAGAAAACTTCTATTTTTAATGTATGGTTTTTCAGAGCCTTTAATATGTTAATATTCCTTGTGACATTCCAGGAAAGGGATATATTAGACAGTATCTGGAACTTTTTAATATGGCACATCTCATAGAATTAGTGACTAGAGTTCCAAAAAGCACATTTTGGGAAATGATTCATTAGATCAAATCCTGTGATAGGTATGTGGAAAAATAAGTACCAGTTCATGCTTCACCACAGAGTAGTCCTGTAACCTTGGAGAAGTTGCCTTTATGTCTTATATTTCCTGATTTTTAAAAAATTATGAAGTTGAACTAGATCTGAGTCAGAGGTGAGAATCATTTATCAGAATCAACTCTGAGGCTTTCTCAACCTCCTAACCAAGATTTAACCTACTCTTCTGATCTCTTTGAAGTTCAAAACTACCATTACCTTAGGGGCATAAAGTGTTCCTTATCTGTGTTGAGATGGAGAGCAGAGGTTGAGAACCACAGGAATGAATCCTCTTTGTGCTCACTTCTATTCACATATACCATATATATTACTTACAGTAAGCTACCCTAAAGTTTTGTATGGCAGTCTAAAAGTATGAATAATATTTTCTGGTGATGTTATATTCCCTGATAGCAGAGTTTGTCAAAGATTTTCTGCACTTCGAAGCAGTTATAAACATCCACAATTTATTATCTACATCCACAATTTATTATCTATTTTAGAAATACTTGTGTATTGGGTTGTGTTCCTTGAAACAAAGCTTGAGATGAGGATTCTTGTGCAAATGGTTTATTGAGAGATTACATTCAAGAAAAAGTTATAAGGGAGTAAGGAAAGTAGAATAAGGCAGGAGAAGCAGCTGAGTAAGTGTGTGGCTTCAGGAGTAGTATAGCTTGACCCCACTGGGGCCTTTGGAACATGAATTATTATATCACAGAGTTTGTCCTGCCCAGAGACTAGGAGAATGGACTTTTATACCCTGCATCTGTCAGTCATTGGCTACAGGTTGCTTCTGGGATGGGACATACCTCTCTAGCATATGCAGGTGAGGCAACTTCTATCAGCTCCTGAGAAAACTGCAACTGTAAATCATTAGCCAGCCAAACTTCACAGAAGCTAGATGGTGGGTGCACCAGCACAGTAAAGGAGATCTGGCCATGACACAGATAGCATCAGCTACAGCTTACTTGTGGCTAATTAAAATTCCCTTTGGTTTCATATCCACATGTAGGCAATTAGCAGATACATTCCAAATAAAAGGCCATTTTTAAATGTAATTCAAATCAGGTGTTTATTGAGTATCTACTATTAGTCTAGCTGCATAATGCTAAGTAATGTGGAGAATATTAAGAAGAATTGATCATTATTCTTGCTCTTGAAAATCTTAGTTTTGTCAGTGTGATGAATATTATGTGCATAATATTAGAAAATATAAAAAATAATGATATGATCATGTGTTACATGAATGGTACCAGCTGCTATCAGAGGCAGCATCCTTATGTAATCAGAATACAGTGACTTTGAGTAAAGATTCAAAGTGCTCTTTAGTACTTAGTAGGGATAGTGGATCGTTATCCACTCTCAGCAGATGTAAAGAAAAACATCATAGAGGAAAGTAGGACTTGAGGTGACCCCACAAGGACTGGTGAAGATATATGTGTTGCAAAGAAGCATTGAAGAGCATGGCTTGGCAGGATGAGATGATTTGTGTGACAAGGTAGTGGTAAGAGCATAGTGAGACAGGTTTCACTGGACTATGAAAGAAGTAGAGAACCAGGCAGAGGAATCTGAATTCATTTCTTAAGCAACGGCGAGCTACTGAAAGTCCTTGACCATGAGAATGATCTAATTAAATGGTATTTTAAGAAAGGTCATCTACACAACATGAATAATTTATTGGAGCTGTCCCTAACCTATGTACAATTTTTTTTAATGGATAAATAGACTTTAATATGCTAGGAATGAGTTTATTGAAATCCTTCATGTTAGAGACTTGTATTTGGAATGCAGTTATGTAACTCAGATCTTCAGCTTAATTACATTCAGGTTTTCAGAAACAGCTGTGTAGGTCATTGGGCAACCCTGATTTTCTTTTAAAAAGTGTCATTAAGTGGTGAGAAAGAAAAGACTCATTCAGAAATCTCATTTTACCTTTCAAACCAAAACCAAAGGATAATTATTCATGATCATTCCCAAGTGTGAAATGTGACATAATTTCATAAATCACCATCTAGGTTTTAACTACATATGCATTTTAAAAAAAAAAGCACACAACGTAATTCCACACAGGCTATTTGGGAAAGCACTCAGAGAAATTGTCTGCCTTTTTTTGTTGACTTCCTATATATAAGTATGGAATCCTAATGGCTCAAGGACACACTCCAATAGGAGTACATTCAGCAAATAGCATCTGTCCAGCACCTACTGTATGCATAAAAACTAGAATGGGGGCTGGTTACAAAAGAAAAAAAATTTTTTTGCCTTTGGGTATGTTGTGGTATAAAGCAGGAAATAGAATGTTTGAAAAATATATGAGGATGTTTGTAAAGCAATATCCAAAATGGATAAGATATAAACAGAGTCAATGCCAAAGAGCTAGAAGTCACAAAATAGGGCTGAATCATGAAGGAGTCACAAGATTAAATAATTTTCTGACCTGGGCCATATTTCCCTCACATCAGTATGGTTTAATGAGAGAAAGGAACAGTTTTCCTTCCCTGGAGAGCACTTTCAGTTGCTGAAGTACATGTCAACAAATTTGAAAATATCCATTCTATTAAAATGGTTCCTTAATGGTAAGTTATCACATATTTCTATAAGAGCCAAAACCTTTGTGAATGAAGTATGTTATACAGGAAAGTTTTATAAATGACTCTAAATTCACAATATGAGCCTTTGTTCCTCATGCCAGCCAGCACATCTATTTGCTCTGGGCTAACTAAGGGATTCAGTTCTGCCCTGGACTGCAAGCAAATTCCCATCTTCTTAACTCATAAATGAAGTTTCTTTTTTTTTTTTAAATTTTTTAATGTTTTATTTATTTCTAGGAGAGAGACAGCGTGAGCAGGGGAGGGTCAGAGAGAGAGGGAGTCACAGACTGAAACAGGCTCCAGGCTCTGAGCTGGCAGTCAGCACAGAGCCCGACGTGGGCCCAAACCCACAAACTGCAAGATCATGACCTAAGCGAAAGTCGGACGCCTAACCGACTAAGCCACCCAGGCGCCCCATAAATGAAGTTTCTTAAACTGAGGTCCAGACACAGGTCCACAAAACAAAATAGGAACTGGGATTCCAGTGATGGATGTGGTAGCAAACCTTAGGGCTACCAAGTCAGACTACTCTTAGCTGGCATTGCCAACTAATTACTCAAATGGATTCAGAAGCAGGAATATGTAATTCAAGGGAAAGAGATGTAGTTAGAGCATGGCAATCTGGACCGAGAGTGTGCTAGAAACCAAGGCTTATATTGTGAGAAAATTGTGATCAAAGTGGGAGAAGTAAGGAAGTCAGTTTAGCTGAGATTAAGCCGAAGCTATGTGCAACAACCTAGATTTCTCTTATCAGAGTACTGCACAGATTTAAAGATCCTACAGGATATCCTTGATATCTGGTTTAACTGAATGGTTTAACAGAACAAATTCTAGAATCAGATACCTGAGTATAGTTCTCAAAATTCTGCCAACTATCAGTTAGCTCTTGTATCCTAAGTTCCTTAACTGTGTTAAGGCTTTGTTATTGAAAATGAGAAAAACTATAGCATTTTACCACATAGATTTGTGGTATGAGTTAAATGGGATTACATATTTTAAATACCTGACCCAGTGCTTGTGAGGACTCAATATATGGTAGCTAGAAGTACTCTTACCATTGCTGCTGCTTTCCTTCCTCCACCACAGGGTCATTAATACAGTTTAGAGCAGCAAAACAACAGTACTGTATATGGTATCCCAAGAAGATTGAACCAAATGATTTGGGATGTCTTTTCCTATAGGAATACTCTCTAGATTAAAGATCATAAAATATTTGAAACAGAAAATTTTAGTTACCTGCTATTCAAATATTTATTGTCTCAAGGCCTAAATCCTTCCAGGTGCTAAAACTCAGCTGTGTATTAGGTATGTCAAGAAGACAATATTCACATTCACAACAGGGAAAGAAATCAGGACAAACTTTGCATAAGCTCACATGGAAAATGGATGACAGAAATTAGTCTCTAACCAGAAGGGAATGGCTTGATAAGGACTTATTTTCCACATGACCTTGAAAGGTCGATGAATGGTTAAAATGCCTTTAGGGACGCCTGAGTGGCTCAGTTGGTTAGTCATCCAACTTCGGCTCAGGTCATGATCTTGCAGTTTGTGGGTTCAAGCCCCATGTTGGGCCCTGTGCTGACAGCTCAGAACCTGGAGCCCGCTTCAGATTCTGTGTCTCCCTCTCTCCCTGCCCCTTCTCTGCTTGTTCTCCATCTCTCTCTCTCTTGAAAATAAACAAACATTAAAAAATGTCTTTAAAGGTCTACATTCTTTGTTGCAAATTCTTGCATGTTTAGAGTATGCACACAATCTGGGAATAATTTCTTATATGTCTTTAATTACCCCCATTTCTGCCATGCTTAGTACCAGTGTCTTATACATAATGGTAGTGGCACTCATACACTGATTGACTCAGCTCATAGAAATTGGTAGCTTTTTTGGCCTTTGTAAAACTCATCTTCAAAAGCTAAATTAATATATGAAATTTGTAGTTTATCAAGGATAGAAGATTTTAATAGCTTGGATTCACAAATAGATAAAATCTATAGAGGAAATTATTTTTGTAATACCATATAATGATTTATAATCTGTAGTTTAATTTATTCTAATCAGAATGTGATTAGAATAAATATTCCAGTGGCTTCAAAACAATTGTATCAGTTTTTCAACTTTGCTTTCAAACTTTGCTTTCTCTATTTGAGTGAAGGTGGCTGTCTTGTTTAAAAGACAAGCTGAGAAAATTCCCATAATACCTTGTTACTTTTTAAAAACTTGTAGGTGTCATAAGGTAGCTCACTCATATGTAAAATTTAAGAAAAAAACAAGATGAACATAGGGGAGGTAAGGAAAAATAAGATAAAAACAGAGAAGGAGGCAAACCATAAGAGACTCTTAAATACAGAGAACAAACTAAGGGTTGCTGGAGGGGTTTTGGGTGAGGGGGTGGGCTAAATGGATGATGGGCATTAAGGAGGGCACTTGTTGGGATGAGCACTGGGTGTTATATGTAAGTGATGAATTACTGAATTCTACCCCTGAAACCACTATTACACTATATGTTAATGAATTTGAATTTAAATAAAATTAAAGAAAGAAAAATGTATCTAATAAAGAAAAAGAAATAATTAATTGTGGGTAAAAACTCCCATTTAGAAGTTTTTACAAGCAGAATCAGACCTATAAATACAGAGAACAAACTAATGGTTACCAGAGAGAAGGAAGAGAGAGGGGCAAAATAGGTGAAGGGGAGTGGGAGATATAGGCTTCCAGTTATGGAATGAATAAGTCATGGGAATAAAAGACACAGGACAGGGAATATAGTCAATGATACTGTAATAGCATTGCATGCTCGCATGTAGTGAGCGTAGTATGATGTATAGAGTTATTGAATCACTATGTTGTACATTTTAAACTAATACAACATTATGTGTCAATTAGACTCAAATTTTAAAAAAATAAAGTTCTTAAAGAAAAAAAGTCTATGTATGACAAGCCACTATTGTTTACTTCAACACTTCTCAAAACTTAAAAAATATACTGGTTATCTTACACAGCTGAGCAAACATCTTTGTCTTCCAGAGGTGAGAACTCCTCCTCCCATCCCAGCTCTTAAGTGCTTGACAAGTCAGTTCTTTATACAGTGGTTGAAAAGGTCATGGGTCTCCCTTAGTGGTAAGAGAAAGGCAAACAGGTTGGGGCATATAGGTTTAGGACTTAAGAGGTTAGACCTGCAGATAGCAAGATGTTGAAAATAACATTATCCATTCTCTGTACAAATTTCTTTGTCCTTTCTTGGAGCTCCAAGGGCAAGAAGGTGAAACATTATAAAAATGTACCAGATCACTGCAGGTAATTCTCAAACATTTTTCAGTTTACAGATGTAGCAAATCATCTCCTATAGTGTACTTACTACCCCAAAATGACGCTTCACCAATAAAATTCCCACCCCAGAATTAATGAAAAGACTGGAACCATTTTTTATAAGATTCCAATAAAGTGAGATCTGCTTTTATATTAAACATTGCTATCACATGTTCTTTCTGGAAACAAGTATTGTGTGGGCCTAACAATTAAAATTAGATGCCAGCATGGATTGCCTATGGGAGACTATCATAGCCTAGCAACAGTCTTCAGGAATCCTGAAGCTTTCAGGGAAAATTAGGGGCACTGTATTTGGAATACTCTCACCTTTATAATTCAGTAGGCAATAATCTTATAGGTTTTCAGTCATCCAGTACCAATCTTCCCTCATTCAAGTCCTATGGCTGAAGGAAGAATCTCAACTTTATTAATAAAGTTATTAATAATGATAATGAAGGCATGTGTTGATGAAAAAATAAAAGGCTCCTTGACAAGGGCAACAAAAGCTAAAATAATCAAATGCGATTATGTTATGCTAAAAGACTTCTGCAAAGCAATAGAACAACAAAATGAAAAGGCAAACTGGTAAATGAGAGAAGATATTTGTAAATTATACATCTGATAAAGAGTTAATAACCCAAATATATAAAGAACTTAAACAATTTAACAACAAAAAGGCAACCTGATTATAAAATGGGCAGAAGACCCTAATAAACATTTTCCCAAAGAAGACATACAGATGGCAAACAGACACTTGCAAAAATGCTCAACATCACTCATCATCAAGGAAATGCAAATCAAAACCACAACGAGATATCAACTCACACAGATTGGCAATTATCAAAAAGACAAAAAATATAACACATATTGGTGAGAATGTGGAGCAAAGTAACCCTCATACACTATTGGTGGGAATATAAATTGATGTACCCACTATGTAAAACATTATGGAGATTTATTAAAAAGTTAAAAATAGAAATATCATACAGTCCAGCAATTCTAGTTCTGGGTATTTATCTGAATAAAATGAAAACTATTCTAAGAGAACACTCCTATGTTCATTGCACCATTATTTAAAATAGCCAAGATATGGAAGCAACCTAAGTATGTATTAATAGATGAATGGATAAACAAGAAGTGGTGTACACCCATGTGCACACACATGCACACTCAGTGGAATATTACTCAGCCATAAAGAAGAATAAGGTCTTGCCATTTATGAAAACATGTATAGACCCAGAGTATATTATGCTAAGTGGAATAATCAGAGAAAGACAAATACCTATGACTTTACTTATATGTGTAATCTAACAAAACAAAACAAATATCAAAATAGAAACGGACTCACAGATACAGGAAATAGACTGTTGGTTACTAGAGGGAGAAAAGCTGGGGAGCAGCAAAATAGGTGAAGGACATTAAAAGGTACAAACTTTCAGTTTTAAAATAAATAACTAATAGGATGTAATGTGCACCATAGGAAATATAGTCAATATATTGTAATAACTTTGTATGGTGATAGATAATAACTAGACTTATTGTGGGGATCATTCCATAATGTATAAATATGTTGAATCACTATGATGTACACCTAAAACTAATAGAATATTGTATATCAATTATATTTCAATAAAAGTTTTCCTTGACTTAACTGCTAAATACTACAGTGTCCATGGTTTGGGATTCCTTTGCTCCTTGAGGGTAGAAACTATACTTACTTGGTATCCCTAAGTCTAGAAGAGAGTTTTGAACATGGTAGATGCTCAGAGAAAATTTTTAAATGGTTGTAACTTACATTAAGATTTTTTTGGCACCTACAGCACATTCTTTACAGAATTTTCAGTAATCACAATGGGACTTGACCTCAACTGTAGACCTCCTATTTGACATGAAATTCACTAATTTCTTAATTCAGACCCAATTGTTAATTTTCTTAGTGAACCATAAACCAAGGCAAAGTTAAATATAAACTTGTGAACAAATTTGTTTCAAAATAAAACCCAACTCCTGTATTTCATTACAATCAGTAATTAAAAATGAATAAATCTGGAATGCATTCACCTCAGACATTTAGAGGCCCTACCTCTTCCAAAGAATACAAAGATCAGCAGAATTGTAAGCTTAAAAATAAGCCACCATCTATGTCACCTTTACTCATCTCTTTGGTCTTGGTTTATTATAAAGCATGTGTTCGGTCTAAAATAAGACTATTGAATTTCAAAAAGAATAATTTATAAGAAAATGCTCAAATCAGAATAATATGAATGAAGTAGGATTACATATAGAGATAAGAGCAAAAGCCAAGTTTTCCCCCCAAAGGATCTGAAAATATCTTCAAGATTCAATGACCTTTCATTTAGCCTTTGAATAAGAAGTCATTCGTTAGCTAGACAGCTGGCTAGAAATAAAAATGGAATTGCAAGGAAGACCAGAGATTAATCTCTTTCCCACATTGCTGAGACTTTAAAATCGTAATATGGTACTAAATTTATACAGATAATGGCTTAATTGACCTACCCTATTCAGCTCTTCTCCTATTGAGATTTTGTTCAAATGGCTTTTTAATTTATTTGTAATGAGGCTACTAGGGTGTACATCATTAATATGCTTTTTCCTCCACCTTGAATGCTGTGTCAGCCTTAAAGAGTTTATTGTTTCTAACTGTTCTACTGAAATATCCATGGATGCCTCTACTTGTGGACATTTATTTACCTATGAATCTTCTGGGTGCACAAAGGCCAATAGTAAAGGGAGAGAATAAATTAAAGGCTTTTAGTTTGCTGAAAGAGACATGAAAAAACCTGAAAGAGACACAAAGACAGCTCTAATCAAGTGTTAAATTATGTGCTAAACCAAGGGCAGAGTGGGGTAGCAAGGCATAGTGGAAAGAGCATAGGCTTTGGAATCACACAGATTTGGATTCAAAATCCAGCCTTACCATATAACGTCTTGGAGCCTCAGTCTCCTCTGCAAAAAAAAAAAAAAAAAAAAAGTGTTGATATACTGAGACTTTGCTGACAAGAGTGGTATATAGATCAAATGAGGAACATGTTAAAGTGCTTAGTGCATTCCCTGGATCTAGGGAGTTGGCCACAGAGCTGTAATCTGGGGGAAATAAATTATTTGATCTGGACAGAAAGGGAATTTATTCTAACTGGTATAAAGATAGCCACCTTCTCTCTAATGAACATAATGGACCTCAGGAAATCATACCCTATCACCTGCCTACTGGACACAACATATGTAATATAGTTTAAGGACTGTTAATTCAGGCATCAGCCTAAAACTACTTGGAGGTAATATTGCTTTGCGTTGCAGTTTCAGTAAAGTAGACAGGCAGAATAGAGTTCAATTTTACAGTCTGACCTCTTGATCATTACTTAAAGCCGCAGAACCATTTTTAATCTTTGCATTTTCCTCTTTGCAAGTAATTTCTAAGACAGACAGCATGTCATGTGCTAACTAAATTTCAGATTTTAAAAAGACATTTAGCTCTATAACTCCAGATGATAAAAAATCAATTTAATAGAGAATGCTGTTTTGCTGTCTGCTTGATCAATAAATTAAATAGATTAATTAAGTCAGGCTGTCAAGACCAAGGACTGCGACTACCAATAGCCAATGGAGCTTACCCATTTATCAGAGATGAGGCTGGAGAAAGGCAGGCTTTGTCTTACAATTCTATAATGAATCTAAAGAAATAGTTCATGGTAAGAAAATCATCTAGCCTCTGGCTGTATCTCAAGGTAAAGTAGATGTGGTGGGAAAAAACCTACCATTGTTATTTTTACCTGCCCAGTTGATTTGTTTTTTTCTCTTTTCCTGCTATTTCTTTGTATATACCTTTGTTTTTTGCATGCCATTTGATGTTCCTACTGAATTCCAAATATAACAACAACTATTCCCCTTGTTTATCTAAATTGGAACTCTATGTGGCATCTAAACTACCAAAGATGTATAAAACATCATCCTTGCTTTCCTGGAGCACCTAGGAAAATGATATGACTAGAAAACTTAAAAAAAATTTTCACTGGTGGACTATACTGGACAAATGGGAAGAAACTTGTTAAATTGGAATCCAGAATCAGAATGATGTGAGACTACTACCAACTGCAATCAAGTACTTAAGAACCCTAGGTGGTCTTACTGGATGCCCTGCTTCTTGCACTCTAGCTGTCTCATTCTTATTTCCTTTCCTCCTCCCTGTAGTTTGGTCTTGGTGCATACAGTCTCAGACTGGCAACATTTGACTTGATTTCTGCCTGTTATTTTTGTACTTTTAATTTCAGGGCCTTACTCTTAACTGTATTACCTGGGTTCCTAGAACACCCAGAGTGATTTAGGAAGAAATGCTAAAATACCCTCCCTTGACAAAATGCTAATGCAGGTACAGTCAGTAGTTTGTTTTGTTCAGCATTCTGATTAAGTTTCCAAAAAAGCTTTACAGAAAATCATTTTGGTTGTCCTTTATAGCACTCAGTTTCATAAGGCTAAGAGTGATCCCTAAACAAGTCTACTTTTTCTTTAATAACCCAATTATTTATGTGCTCATTAACAAATGTTTGTTCAATACCACTGTGTGCCAAACACATGTGGGCACTGGGGACAAAAATATAAATAAAATATTTTCAGTCCTCTCAAAGAACCCTGCACAGTAGGAGAGACCTACTAAAAATATAATATATAATATAATGTGGTAGGTTCTGTCATACATAGGTACAAGGAAAAGGGTGGTCAGAGAAGAGATGAAGTTTGAGTTGGGTCTAAAGGATAAATAAGAGTTTGTTGGACAAAGAGAAGGAAGGCATCTCAGGCATAGAACAGCCCACATAAATGCTGTGCAGCATGAAACAGCAAGGTACGTTTTAAAAGTAGTTTGCTGAGCCTGAAATTTAGTATAAGGAGAAGTGAAAGATGCTGCTGAAATGACTGACATAGACTCAAATATGGAGGCCCTTTTACATTATATTAAAAATCTATGCTTTATCTTAAGGCATTTTGCTGCCCTACAATTTGCTAGCTGCTTACACTAAATAAGTTACTGGTTACTGTTATGAGCTGAATCGCACACCCCCCATCAAAAACTCATATGTTGATGTTCTACCCCCAGCACCACAGATTGTGACTGTACTTGGAGACAGGGTCTTTATTTTTTTAATGATTCATTTATTTCTGATAGAGAGAGACAGACAGACAGACAGCATTAGCAGGGGAGAGTCAGAGAAAGAGAGAGACACAGAATCTGAAGCAGGCTCCAGGCTCTGAACTAGCTGTCAGCACAGAGCCAGACGTAGGGCTCAAACCCACGAACTGTGAGGTCGTGACCTTAGCAGAAGTCGGACACTTAACCAACTGAGCCACCCAGGCGCCCCACAGACAGGGTCTTTAAAGTAATTAAGGTAAAATGAAGTCATTAGGGTGAGGCCCTATTCCAATCTGACCAATGTCCTTATAAGAAGAGAAAGACACAGACAGACACAGAGGGGAGACTTTGTGAACACACAGGAAGAGAACTACCATCTCCATTCTCATCCTCTTACCATCACATCCACATACCTTATGTTCTTCCTGTGTCTTCACTTTTATTTGCATTTGCCAACACCTTGACCTCAAACCTCTATCATCCACAACTATGAGAAAATAAATTTATGTTGTTCAAGATACATAGTCTGTGTTATATTATTGTGGCAGTCCCAGAAAACTAATTTATCTTATAAATAGTTTACTTCTTAAAAAATGTTTATTTATTTATTTTTGAGAGACAAAGACAGAGCATGAGTGGGGAAGGGGCAGAGAGAGAGGGGGAGACATAGAATCCAAAGCAGGCTCTGGGCTATGAGCTGTCAGCACAGAGTCCAATGCAGGGCTCAAACCCACTAGCTGTGAGATCATGACCTGAGCCAAAGTCAAAGGCTCAACCGACTGAACCACCCAGGTGCCCCTAAATAGTTTACTTTTTAATGTTTTCTTTTTCATTTTTTAAAATTTCTTTCTGAGAGAGAGAGAGAGCATGAGCAGGGGAGGATCAGAGAGAGAGAGACAGAATCTGAAGCAGGCTCTAGGCTCTGAGCTGGCTATCAGCACAGATCCCAAAAATGGGCTCAAACCCATGAACCGTGAGATCATGACCTGAGCCGAAGTCACTTAATGGATGGAGCCACCCAGGCGCCCCAATAGTTTACTTTTTAAAAGAAAATGAAGATTCTTTCAACTTTATTCCTATAATAACAACATGATTTTCATTAACTTACTGTATAATGTGCTTTCTTGAATGTAAGTCAGTGAAGCCATCTTAATATTTTGAGCAAAGTAGTGACAAGTTCAGATGTGTGTTAGAAAGATTATTCTTGCAGTAGTGTAGAGGGAGGATTGTCAGACACTATGATGAGAAACAGAGAAATGAGTTAGGAAAGTGTTTGGGACCTTTATAGGGCATACATCTTCCCTGCTTGAGTTTTAAACCAATTATGAAATAAAACACAAAGTTAGGAGGTGGAGATGGAAGTAACACCTAAAATACTCTAAAGGCTGGGAGGCTGGAAGATGTAACTGACTGTAAGAACCACGTAGGTTTATTAATTCTGGTGCCCAGGCAGAAACTTGGAACAGCCCAGTCAAGGAAACTTTGAATCTGTGAAATAGTACACTTGCTCAGATCGCTGACACCCATTGGTCTAGGTAGAAAGGAAGGAGAAAGTGATCAATGTTCATTCCATTTCTCCCCACCTTGAGTATGTCCAATGACAAATTATACAGCTAAATACAGGAATAAATTAAGAACCAGAGTAAATTTAGTGATGTTTCAGACCACAGTGGCCCTGTGCTCTGTAAAATTGTTTCACTGGCTCAAACATCTCAGCTGTAGTCAAAAGCTCATGGAACAGTTGCTAATTCCCATGGTATCTGTCTAAACTGTAAAGAATAATTTCCCTTTTACCTGGCCTAGCTAATAAGGAACTGATTTCCAGAACTAAAATGTAGCTTCTATCACAACATGTCTGATTTAAATGGTTTAAGCTTAAATACTATTTCAGAGTCATCATTGTTCCTTCAATAATTTAACTCATCAGTCGAGGAAGAATACAATTCATACTTCCAGTTGAATAACATTGACCAATTCTAACTCTGAAACTTGGAGTGATTTTTTTTTTTCAGCCATTTTCTTACCCTGGGTGTCAAGAGTTGTCTTAAGATGGAAGACATCCTTCTCGGATAGTATATTATTTTCTGTACCTATTGGGCCCCAAAAGGCTCCCCCACTTGGAAGAAGCTTAATGTAGAGCTGTCATTAGGTGCTCTTGTCATAAAAATAAAACGAACTCTTGTTGTAATTCAGAAGGGAGGTAAACCAAACAGCCAATTACCTTCCTTGAATTCTGGATGTTGCCTTGCTAACTGGTATTCACTTAGCCTCTAGGTTGTGTTATAAAGGGCGTTTAGATTCCCACATTGTGGATTTCTTTTCCTCTCAATTTTATAGTTTAGTCAATTAACTTCAGAGGTCAAGCAAAAAGAGAGTCCCTCACACTAAACATAGTCTTCATTCAGAAACAATTATTAGATCTCACATTCTTTGTTCCTGAGCTCTGAAGACTTCAAAGTGATTCTCCATGTTTCTAGAACATATCCTAAGAGAACCATGCAGAAAGGAAGTGGCAGAGAAACTGCTTTAAGTTGGGAAAAGATGCAAAGCTAAAACATGCGAAGTGGCTTATTCAGAGTGCCTCTGGAATGTTCACTCAGTTGGGTTCAGAACCTCCACTGGCAGGTAATCTTTCTACCATGACCAGACAATCAGTCTATTAGTTTATAATGGTGCTTTTCATGTGACACATAGTGGCTACTTAATAAAAAAAAGTGCATTGAAGGAATTAAGGAAGGAATGAGTATTTGAATGCTAGTTACACAAATGTAAAGTTACTTCTGATCTGTGATTTGGACAATGAATAATACAGTGAAATCCATGGGAATAGTGTTTTACAAATTGTAAGTCACAACCCATTAGTGGGTTATATACTCAATTTAGTAAGTTACAATCAGCATTTGAAAGAAATAAAATGGATGGAAACAAAATATTGGGTACATTGCACATAGTAAGCATAATTTTTCTCTGTTAATTTTTTTAGCTTTTTGTGTATATAAATGTATGGATCATCATTACCTGAGGGTCATAATCTCTCAGTTTGTGAGTTTGAGCCCCTGTTGGGCTCTCTGCTGACAGCACAGAGCCTAGAGCTTCCTTTGGATTATGTGCCTCCCTCTCTCTCTGCCCCTGCCCCGCTCATGCTCTTTCTCTTTCAGAAATAAATTTAAAAAAATATCTAAAAAATAATAAAACAATAGAAATGTAGTTCTCACAAATCTGGAGGTTGCAAAATCCAAGACCAAGGCACTGGCAGATTTGGTGTTTGGTGAGAGCCCACTTCCTGGCTCATAGGTGGCTATCTTCTTACTGTCCTCACATGTGGAAGGGGCAAAGTTGCTCTTTGGGGGTTCTTTTATAAATGTACTAAACTTATTCATGAAGATTCCACCCTCATGACCTAATCAACTCCCAAAGGCTTCACCTCCAAATACCATCACAATGAGGTAATAGGTTTCAACAGACATTCAGTCTAAGACATCCTCTCTGTAAATAAAGTTTTATTAGAACATAACTATACTAAAAAAAAGGGGGGGACAAAAAAAAGAACATAACTATACTCATTCTTTTACATATTGCTTAGGACTTCATTTGCACTACAATGGCAGAGCTAGCAGTTGTCACAGAGACCTTATGATCCACAAAACCTAAAATATTTGCTCTTTGGCCTTTCACAGAAAAGTTTGGTAATCCCTGCATTAGAAGATATTAGAGACATTCAAGTATAGAAAACTTGTTTTTATGATTTAGAAAAAAAAATGTGAAGCTGATAATATCAATCTGTCCCTAGCTGGGAGTTTATTTTGTTTCTTTGGACTCAGAGAAATTGTTACTAGGGTTTGAATGCCTGTAAATTTATTTAAATTTAGCTATTGGAAGATAATGTTAAAATCTGGATGAAAATGAGTGTGTATTTGCTGAACATGATCATCTTCTTGGATAGTGGGTTGAGGCTATCTGGCAGTGAAGTTTCTCATCCTGTGTAAACTTTGCAAACCCTACTCAAGAAGATTTTAGAAGCAATGATATGGCCAACTTACAAACTTAATATATGCTTTCAAAACTGCAGATCTGTGCATCCAAAAACACAAATAAAAGTGCCATTTAGGGTCGGGGAACTAAGAACCAACCATAGCACAGGAAGGCAGACATGAGCTAGCTTTGTGCAAGGAATAAAGCATAGCAATTAGCATCTAATTGCCTCTTCTTTCCCCCCAAATCTTGGCTGTTTAAGGTTGATTCTTTTTTTATTTTTTTATGTCTTTATTTTATTTTGAGAGACAAAGATAGAGAGTGAGCGGGGGAGATGGAGAGAGGGAGACACAGAATCTGAAGCAAGCTCAAGGCTCTGAGCTGTCAGCACAGAGCCCGATGCGGGGCTTGGACCCACGGACTGTGAGATCATGACCTGAGCTGAAGTTGGACACTCAACTGACTGAGCCACCCAGGCACCCCTAAGATTGATTCTTATAATCTTGTGCATTTGTGTAAACATTGTGCTATATATGCAAGAAATTGGTGGATGCTAACAACTGTAGTAATCAGCATGGCCAGAACATGAGGTATGTGGATGCAGTAATAAAAGAATGACACTGGAGAGGTTGATAATTCCATGTCTTGTATGAGAAGGGGCCCTATGAATCAAGCTAAGGAGAGGTTGGCCTTTATTCTGTAGAAAATGAAAAGCCATTGGAGGCTTTTAGTCATGGAGGCAAGTAATCATATTTGTGTTCTAGATGAACTGTTTGCAGTATGGCCAATGGATTGGAGGGGTAGAGACTAAAGGAAAGGGGGAGACTAGTTAGGAGGTTATTTTAGCAATCTAGTTGAGAAATAATAAAGGCCCACAGTGAGTACAGTGAGCGTGAGGAGCAACCATGGCTATAGATTTGAAATATATTTAGGAGGCACAATCACAAAACTTGTGAGAAAATGTTAAGAGATTAATCTGGAAGTTAATCCAGGACATTTAATGGAAGGTGGCTTATGCCACATTAAAAAATTTAGACTTTATCCTTAAAGGTACTAGGGAGCCACTAATGGAAAAGTACTCCACTGTAGTGTAAAAAATGGATTGAAAATAGACAAGCCCAGAGGTAGGGTGACCCATTAGGAAGCTATTTCCAATAGACTTGGTTAGAAAGTATTTTTGAGTGAGACTATGAGTTTATTTATCACATTAGCTTCCTCTTATCTTCTCCTGAACATGAGAGGAATAATCCAGTTATAAGAGTTTGGTAATTTAGCTATATTGTGAGATTGAGAAAATATTCTAGACATACAACTAGTGGGGTATTGGATAGCTTTGTTCTGTAAAGCTGTGAAAATTCTGTATTTGAATGTGTATTTTGAGAGATAATAAATCTTCTGCTGGTGTAGATTATCCTTTTGGGGGTACCTTTCTCTTTTAAGATATTAAATTACCTGTGTCTGCTCTAAAGAGAACTAGGGAAAGCAGTAAAGCAACTTCTTCGTTTTCACTTTGTTTGAAATACAGTACCATAGATATTTGCAACAACGGCAATTGACTACAGGAAAGAACTTGATGACTTTTCCCCCAATAAGGCATATGACATTGTGACATCATCTTTCACATATAATTGTTATTTATTTGATTCCTAAAGAAATATAAGTGCTGTTTCTGTGGCAGTAGAAATTTGCATAACCCAAGATCTCCTGTGAAGCTATACCTTTCCAATTAATCTTTGCAGGGGGGAGGAATTATAGTCATTTATAAATTACACTGCTGATTAATTTTTATACAAATCAGTTTTTTTGTGAAATATACAAGTCAGCCTTGCACAGCTTTTAATACTACACCTATTCATTGCCTTAAAAAGTCTCTGATCAAATCATTATCTCATTCTTCCTCATACAAGAAAGTAAACTCACTGGGTTCTGACATTTCTTTTCCCTTCTGTATTAACTGTGATGTCTGAAGGTGACTTAAATGATTTTTTCTGTCTTTTTGACCATATGTTTAAGATCAAATATTCGTCTCTTTCTTTCTAATATAAAATATCCTACTTTGTGTCACAATGTTGGCCTTAAGAAAAATATCAACTTTTCTTGAACCCCAATATCATTTTCTGGACAGTTACTAAAATTATTTTCATGCAAGTTGTTTCTTTCTTTGGGGGAGGGAGGAGTATCCCATGTATCTTTAGTGTCACTTACCCAAGACTGAGAAACTGCTATAAATACATTTTAGTAAAAGCTTCTTCCTTTTAAAATAATTTTTCCAAGAAATGTGTATGTCATTTAATGGTTTCTCATAGAATTTTGGGGGGGGAGGTGTCTTTTCTACTCTTCAGACAGTTCTAACCAATAAGATATCATTGAATTAGTGACCAGTTTCACCTAGGAGGAGCTAGAACCAACCTTTATCAATGAAGCTACAGGAATGTCTGTCAAATACAGACATTTGAAGACAGAAATAAGAAGTAGGCTATATTTTTGAGATTTAGTTCCCACCCTTCATTTATTTTTTAAGATCTTTTCCCATCACTACTACCCTGTAACACATCTCTGGCAATTGTTGGAAAAATATTTATTTCACTGAATGTAGTGTGATTATTTTAAAATTTATATCTGTTTAGATGGGATAATTAGTGTCTACAATATGCATCCTATAAAGAACTTATGATAATGCATACACATGTGATGTTGTATCTTTTCCACTATTAATACAATAGGATATTGCACTTGTAGCATTTTATAATTGCTTCCTTGAATAAAATTATAAATCAAATAAAGATGGAACCAGTATTTAATTCTAAGAACAAGAGTGGCTGTTGTTTACTGAGCACTTACAATGTGCTAGGTGCTATTCTAAGTAAGAGCAAAGTACTCTATATACTTTATATGCATTATCTCATTTTATTTTCACAACTTCATGAGAAAGTTTACTTTGTTTAAAAATATAATAACATTTTAATTACTCATGATTGTGAAGGGATATGGTGGTGGGGTTACTATATGGCCTTGGAATGTATTCTTACATTTAATTGTGAAATAACAATATTAACAAGAATTTACTGGGTCCTTAGCATGTGCCAGGTGCTATGTTAAGCATCTTAACTGGGCTATTACAAATGATATACTGTAAATTTACAGATGAGAGAACTGAGAATCAGAGAAATTAAGTAACTGGCTCAAGACCATATCATAAATCAGGTAGCAAGGATTCAATCCCTGTTCTAAAGTCTGCTCTTATTACCTCCCTTTGCTTAGTGTTCTACACATCTCCCTACCACATCCTGCGTTCACTGTAACTTTCTCTTATCCTACTGAGGAAAATAATCAGGGTGACATTTTTCTGTGAGTCTTCTCAGAATGCCCCGTTTTGTTGGCTTTAATGGAAGTGCTCTCTTCTCTTCTCCTAAAAGAGAATATTCTCCTCAGGAAAACTTAAATGTTTTGTGTTTTTTTTTAATGTTTTTAAAGTTTTTTTTTAAAAAAAACTTTATTTCTGAGAGAGAGAGAGAGAGCGAGCGAGCAGGAAGGGTCAGAGAGAGAGAGACACAGAATCTGAAACAGGCTCCAGGCTCTAAGCTAGCTGTCAGCACAGAGCCTGATGCAGGGCTCGAACCCATGAACTGTGAGATCATGACCTGAGCCAAAGTCAGACACTTAACCGACTGAGCCACCCAGTTGCCCCAAGTCTTTTGTATTTGTTTTTTTTTTTTTTTTTTTTTTTGTGTCATTTCTAAATTGTCAGTGTGAGTATGGAAGACATTTGTATGCCTTATGGAGCTCTTTCTATCTCTCTACAGAGAGACACCATGACACCATGGTCCTGAATTCTTTGGAAAAATTTTCTAACTGCGAAATTAACCCAATTTTGTAATCAGCCCCTTTGTGAACTTTCTCCTGAGACACTGGGCAGCATTTTCAGATCCGCCAAAAAGACAAGCACATGGAGAAAATACAAACTAAATAACTACTCCATTCAACTGCTCAAAATGAAAACAATTATGATTTGAAAAAGTTTCAGAGAATGTAAAAAAAAATCCCTGAAAAAGTATGCCCCTATTCATATAAATCTCACTACGTGAGGCTCCTAAGTAAAAAGGTTAGTTTAAAAATAGTTTATACTCAAGATATCTACTATTTTTTTAAATAAAGCAGTTGCCTTTACATTTATTTTAAAATGTAGAAACAAACCTGTAGATGGTTTCTTGATTTTGTCCAAATTACATACTTTTCTACTGTCACATTGTAATACAAGTCTGGAACAAAAAGTAGAAATATAGAACGAGGTACTGCCATTTAGACTCTTTTGTCCTTAATTTCTTCACCTATGCAATAAAGGGATTAAGTTGTTGACCTTTAGGATCCTGTCTAACTCAGACATAATTTTTTATCCTTATCATGGGTGATTTGGGTCTAAATAACATTTACCACTATTTTAAAATTCTAAGTGTTTATAGTCCTTCTTGTTTTTTTTTTCCTGAAAAATGTTATACCTTTTATCAGTGTGATATGCCTAATTGTAAAGTCCTCTGTGTAAAAGAGACAGTAAGGTATTTATTGGAAAAAAATCCAAATAAGATACACAAAGGTGATTGGAATGCGAAATGAGCTCTCTTAGATGTTAACAAAATAGTGGTGTGGGTGATTCCTTCTCTTAGTCCTCATTTTATGTCCAAACTTTCTGACATGAAAATTACTATTGTGAAGGAACACTTATGTACACGTTAATTAAATTATTATTAACTATTTTGTAGAGGTTGGACTTACAGTCTCAAGTAAATTACAAGTTTATTAATGGCAGAGATTATGGTTTTGTCTTATTTTGTATTTTTCACAGTGCCTAACATCAAAAAAGGCATTTGGGGTGCCTGCGTAGCTCTGTCAGTCAAGTGTCCAATTTTGGCTTGAGTCATGACCTCACAATTCATGAGTTTGAGCCTCACATCAGGCTCTCTGTGTCAGCACGAAGCCCACTTCAGACTCTGTCTCCCTCTCTCTGCCCCTCCTATACTTCCACATGTGTGCTCTCTCTCACTCTCTCAAAAATAAATATAAAAAAAGAGCATTCAGACCATTGTTAAATTGAATCTGTTGCTGAGAGACTCTGCATAATACAGTGTTGAGTATAAATTCTGGCCAAGATGGTGGATTGAGCATAAAGGAAATACTCTACCACGAACAAATAAAGTAATCTATAAAAATATATTTTTAAGCATTTAGCCAGACCTGGAAGCATAAAAAGGGTATCTCTATATGTTGTAAATGAAGACCACAGCAAAGGTAGTGAGCAATACTCAAAGCTGCACAGAGTGTAAAGAACAAGTCTCTAAATATGCCTTACCTAAGGGGCTGGAAATAATTTTTTACAGGTTAGGAGCACAGGAATTTCAAGTTTTATGGGACCTGGAACCCATACAATCTAGAAGGCTCTCCTTAAAAATTATCTCACTTTTCAATTTAACCAAAATGCATGATCACATTTCTTGGGCCTTTCCTTGGACCAGAGTAGGAGCCAATGCTAGTAAGGTCCAAACACTAAGCTTTATTAGCTATATGGTAAATCTGCCTCTGGCCTATTATCAAGATCATAAGCTCATGAAAGGGCAAGGAGTGGGAATTAGGTTTCCTACATATTTTCCAGAGCCAGACAGGTAATGTGTTATTTATGAATGGCTACCAGAAAATCTCTGCCAGCTGGCCTAGGGGCTTGCAGATAATTTACTAATTACCCTAAGCTCTAGGTAACATGAGAGAGACTAGAACCCTATCCTTGAGTTGTAAAGACCTAAAGCTAATAAATGGATGTAAAAACCAGTTTGGAGGTGTGCCTGGGTGGCTCAGTTGGTTAAGCATTTGACTCTTGATTTCAGCTCAGGTCATGATCTCAGGATCATGAGATCAAGTCCCACATTGAGCCCAAATGCTGAGTGTGGAGACTGCTTATGATTCTCTCTTTCCCCTCTCTTCTCTGCCCCTCCCCCACTCACACATGTGTGCTTGCTCTCTCTCTCTCTCTCTCAAAATAATAAACATAAATTAAAAAAAAAACTAGTTTGGAAATGGTGACTCTTTTAGTACTCAGGCAGAAGTATCTATGAAACCATAACAAAGGATACCATTGCAGCCATGGTCTATTTGTGTCTTCTGCAGAAATAGGGCTCACACCTCCATGGAGTTTGGGCTCAAAAATTAAAATTAAAGAGTGATATCACCAAGACATAGTTTCTGACTTTGCTCCTCCTCACAAGAAGAACAACTAACAACTTTTCAAGAATAAGATACCACTGAGAGAATCCTAGAATACAAAAGTGGAACTGAAGGACATTCCTGCACCACAGAGACCCAGACAGAAGGGTGATAGGTAGCTACACATTGACTGCATTACCCTTCGCCCAGGCTAGCATAGCACCACATGGACAGTTTTCTCCTGAGCCTCTAGTTCTTCCAATGGTAAAAGACAACCTGGGGGAGGGGTGGAGAACCAGCTTCCCTCAGTATTTTGAGTGACATTGCAGGAACCTCTTCTCTTATACCATGAGGATTGTAGGGACATGTGTGGGGCTTAATCACTGCAAACCTGACTGTGAAGGAGAAGAGGGGAGAGGATGGCAGCAACCAGAACACGGATCTTAACAGACTGAATTCACACATGCAGTGCCCAAGTATTAATCACAATCTGCAGCTTTGCACCTCTGCAGTGCCAAGTCAGGGGTTCACTCTGAGTAGGAAGCTCAGTCTGGTGTAGAGCTGCCTGATTTGGATCCTTAAACAAATTTTGCTGGCCCTAAAGCTTGGTTTGCCCATGCCCAGGCAAAGAGCTGAATCACAGCCCCACCCATTGTGAAGAGTATCTTTTGGCCTCATCTGGCCAGAAGGACTGATGGCAACTCCTGGAAGCAGTGTGGTCCAGAGGAACTTGACCCAATAGGCAGGTGGGGAGAACTAACCATCCCCAGAGGAAAGTCTGTGCTAGGCATGGAGCATTCCCATGCTATGCACAGGCAGGGGTATGAATTCATAGCCAAGACTGATGGTAGTTCATGACCTCTCCAAACTGAAGAGTCTGTTTGTGAAATTGAAAGAAACCTGCAGTGGCCTCTCCTCTTCCTGCCTAGGCAAGGAAACAGAGACATAGGCCCACCCTCTGTGGAGATTGTTTATCTACCCCATCTGACCAAAATGGCTGGAGACCACTCCTAGAAGCAGTGCAGCCTTGGTGACCTTTGAACTAAGAGGTGGACAGCCAGAGTCGATAGTTTTAGAGCTAAGTCAGTGGCTCTCTTTGGTAAGGAAGCGTAGGGTGCAGGTTGGCTTAAGACAAGGAACGAAGAATTTTACATGCTGTGCCCAGGCAGAGAGTCTAATTTTAGCTCCACGTATTGCTGAATACAGCTTATAGCCTCTCAAATCAGCGAACCTAACCAGAACACACAAGAAGCTGTATAATCCAGTCAACAGCAGTCTATATAGTGGCACTTGGATGGAGAGCACAGCCTGTGGCTTCCCTCAACTGCAGAGTAAAATTTATGTCCTCACCTGACCAGGGATGTCAATGCACGCTAAGTCCTGATTTGGGTCCTCAAACAACAAACAGTACAGGTCCTGGGTCCCATTTGCTGTCCTGTCAGGGTATGGAAGCCAATTCATAGTTCCATCCGATATAAATATTGTATGCAGTCCCTACCACCTAGTAAGCCTAACCAGAGAATCCAGGGAACTGCAGAGACTATCCTATTCCTCAGTTCTATCCAACGATTCTCAGGTAGGGGAACACCCCCCATTTCTCTCCTCAGAACTTAAACAGTTGTCTCACCCCAAAATAATCCATAATATTATACCACACCTGTTAAAATATAACAAGGTAATGAAAATCTCACTAGTAGTGGTAAATATATAGTCATAATTAGATTCTACCACATGGTAATAGTGGTGAATAATTCACGTACAACTCTAGTTTTAAAGTTAAAGAAATGGATAGAATTAAAACCATAATTACAATAATCTGTTATTAGTTACATGATATTTTTTAAAACATAATTTGTAACCACAGTAACCTAAAGCATGAGATAGAGAAGAAGTAAAAGTGTAAAGTACTACTTCTACTTAAGTTGTTATTAGTTTATTTTAGGGTGTTTTAAGTTTGCCAAATTTTATGTAAACTTCATGGTAATCACAAGGGAAAATCCTGTAGTAATTATACAAAAGAACATACCAAAAGACATCAAAACACAAAAAAGACAACAGGATAAAAAATAAGGAACAAAGAATCTACAAAACAATGAGAAAACAATGAACAAAATGGCTGTATAAGTCCTTACCAATGAATAATTATTTTAAATGTAAATAAATTAAATTCCCCAATTAAAAATATAAAATTGCTAAATAGAGAAAGAAAACAAGCTCCAACAATATGCCTACAAGAGACTCTATTTAGCTTTAAAGACACACATAGACTTGAGAGTGAAGGGATGGAAAAATACATTCAAGCAAATGGTACCCCCCAAAAAAGCAGGGATGGCTATATTTATATCAGACAAAATAGACTTTAATCACCTAAATATATAAAGCAAAAACTAACAGAGCTAAAAGGAGAAATAAAAAGTAATACAATAATAGTTGGGGACTTTAATACTCCACCCTTAGCAATGGATAGATCACATAGACAGCATCAGTATGGAGACAGTGGAGTTGAACACTGTAGATCAAATGAACCTGATATATGCAGAACATTCCATCCATCATTGGCAGAATACACATTCTTTCAAGTATATATGGAACATTTTCTAGGATAGGTCACATGTTAGGCCACAAAACAAGTCCTAGCAAATTCAAGAAGATTGAAATCATACCAGGTATCTTCTCTGACCATAATGGAATGAAATTAGATGTAAGCAAGAGGATAATTATAAAATTCGGGATTACATAGAAATTAAACAACACTCTCCTGAACAAATAATGGATCAAAGGAGAAAGTAAAAGGAAAAGAAAAAAAAGTTTCTTGAGCCAAACAAAAATGGAAACACAGCATATCCAAACTTGTGTGATACAGCAAAAGCAGGGATGAAAAAATTTCACAGTAATAAACATCTACATTAAGAAGAAAGAAGAGGTACCTGGGTGGCTCATTTGGTTAAGTGTCCAACTCTTAATTTCAGCGGAGGCCCTGATCTCACAGTTTGTAGGATGAAGCTCCATGTTGGACTCTGTGCTGACAGTGTGAAGCCTGCTTGGGATTCTCTCTCCCTCTCTCTGTCTCTGTCTCTCTCTCTGTCTCTCTCTCTCTCTTTCTCTCTCTCTCTCTCACACGCACACACACACACACACACACACACACACACAAATAGAAATAAATAAACTTTAAAAAAGCAAGAAAGATCTCCAAAACTGACCTAAATCTACGCCTTAACTTGAAAAAAAGTAAACTCAGCCCAAAGTTTAGCAGAAGAAAGGAAATAATAGAGGTTAGAGCAGAAATAAATGAAATAGATAACAGAAAAAAGAATAGAAAATAGATTAACCATGGGGTGCCTGGGTGGGTCAGTCAAGTGTCCGACTTCGGCTCAGGTCATGACCTTAGGTTCGTGGGTTCAAGCCCTGCATCAGGCTCTGTGCCGAACGTTTGCTCAGAGCCTGGAGCCTGCTTCGGATTATGTGTCTCCTTCTCTCTCTGCCCCTCCTCCCGTCTCACTCTGTATCTGAAATATAAATAAATGTAAATTTAAAAAAAAGAAAATAGATTAACCAAACTAAGAGTATTTTCTTTGAAAATATAAGATTGACAAACCCTTAGCTAGACTAACCAAGGAAAAAATGAAAAAAGCCCAAATCAACAAAATTATAAATGAAAGGAAGAATTACAACTGATATAGAAATTCAAAGGATCATAAGAGCCTACTATGAAAAACTATAATATGCCTACCGAATAGACAATCCAAAAAAAAAAAATAGAAACATTCTTAGAGACATACAACTTACCCAGACTGAATCAGGAAGAAATAGAAAATCTGAAGGCGCCAATTAATAGTAAGGAGATGGACTCAGTAATAAAAAATATCCCAATAAAGAAAAGCCCAGGACCTGATAAGCTTCCCTGGTGAATTTTACCAAACTTTTAAATAATTCTTTAACATCAGTTCTTCTCAACCTCTTCCAAGAAATTGAAGAGGAAGGAACACTCCAACACCAGCATTATTCTGGTACCAAAACATGAAATAGATGCTACTAGAAAGCAAACTACAGGCCAATATTTCTGATGAACATAGATGCAAAAATTCTCAATAATTACTAACAAACAAAATTCAGCAGAACATTAAAAGGATCATTCATGATGATCAAGTGAGATTTAGTCCTATGATGCAAGGATGAGTCAAAATACACAAATCAATAAATATGATACATCACATTAATACAATGAAAGAAAAGAATCCTATGATCGGTTAATAGATGCAGAAAAAAATTGACAAAATTACAGTCATAATAAAAAAAAACCTCTTAACAAATTAGTAGAAGGAACATATCTCAATATAATAAAGGACATATGTAGCAAGCCCACCACTAACATCATACTTGATTATGAAAAATTAGAAGTTTGTCCTCTAAGATCAGGAACAAAACAAAAGGGCCCACTCTTACCACTTCTTTTCAACATAATACTAGAAGTCCTAGCTAGAGTAATCAAACAAGAAAAAGAAATAAACAATATCAGAATTGGGAAAGGAGGAACTGAAATTATCTCTATTAGTAATAAAATGATTTTATATATAGAAAATACTAGATGCAACCAAAAAACTGTTAGATATTATCAACAAATTCATTATAGTTGCAGGATGCAAAACTAACATACAAAAATCAGTAGCATTTCTCTACACATCACAATGAATTTTCTGAAAAAGAAATAAAGAAAAATATCCAATAGCATCAAAAAACAATAAAATGCTTAGGAATATATTTGACTAAGGAGGTGAAATATCTCTACTCTGAAAACTACAAGCAATAATGAAAGAAACTGAAGAAGATACAAATAAATAAAAAGACATTCCATGTTCATGGATTGGAAAATTTACTATTGTTAAAATGTCAATAGTACCAAAAGCCATCTATACATTCAATGTAATTCCTATAAAGACTCCAATGGTATTTTTTACAGAAGTAAAAAAGAACTCCTAAAATTTATATAGAAACACACACACACACACACACACACACACACACACACACAAAACCAAATGGTCAAAGAAATCCTGAGAAAGAAGAACAAAATGAGAGGCATCACACTTTCTGATTTCAACCTATACTATAAAGATATCATCATCAAAATAGTATGGTACTGACATAAAAACAGAGAAATAGACCAATAGAACAGTATCAGGAGCCAGAAATAAACCCAAACATATACAATCAACTATGCAATCAACTAATATTTGACAAAGGAGTGAAGAATACTTACTGGACAAAAGAGTCTTTTCAATAAATGTCTGGGCTAAGTGGTTATTCATATGTAAGAGGGTGAAACTGAAGTTCTATCATACACCACTCATGAAAATTCACTTAAGATGGATTAAAGACTTATATGTAAGGCCTGAAACCATAAAATTCTCAGAAGAAAACTTAAGAATAAAGCTCCTTAACATGAGTCTTGATAATGATTTTTTGGTTACGACACCTAATGCACAAGCAACAAAGTAAAAAATATACAAGTGAGACTACATCAAACCTAACATCTTCTACACAACAAAGGAAACCCTCAACAAAGTGAAAAGAAAACATATAGAATGAGATAAAAAAATATTTGCAAGGGGCGCCTGGGTGGCTTAGTCAGTTAAGCGTCCGACTTTCGCTTGGGTCATGATCTCGCGGTTCATGGGTTCGAGCCCCGCGTCGGGCTCTGTGCTGACTGCCAGCTCGGAGCCTGGAGCCTGTTTCAGTCTGTGACTCCCTCTCTCTCTGACCCTCCCCTGCTCACACTGTCTCTCTCTCTCTCTCCTAGAAATAAATAAAAATATTAAAAAAAAATATTTGCAAACCATATATCTAATAAGAGTTTATACCCAAAATATATAAGGACCCATGCAATCAATAGCTAATTACAAAAAAAAAAATAGCACAATTAAATAAAGGGCAAAGGACCCGAATGGACATCTCTCCAAATAAGATATACAAAAGGCCAACAGATACATGAAAAGATGTTCAACATCACTAGTCATTAGGGAAATGCCAATTAAACCCATAAAGAGATATCACCTCATGCCTATTAGAATGGCCATCATCAAAAAGAAAAAATAACAATTACTGGCCATATATATATATATAACCCAAATAATATATAATATATTATATATATATAATATATAAATAACCCAAAGACCTGGAAACAACCTAAGTGTTCATTGATGGATGAATAGATACAGAACTTGTGGTAAATATACACAATGGAATATTATTCAGCCATAAAAAATGAGAAAATTTTATCATTTATGACCACATGAATGAATCTTGAAGGCATTAGGCTAAGTCAAATAATTCAGAGAAAGACAAAGACAGTATGATATCACTTATGTATTTAAAAAAAACTCATAAAAAGGAGATCAGACTTGTGGTTACCAAAGGTGGAGCCTAGGGGGGAAAAGAATTGGAGGAAAGTGGTCAAAAGGAACAAACTTAGAGTTACAAGATAAATAAGTACTAGGGTGTAATGTACAATATGATGACCAAAGCTAACACTGCTCTATGATACATAGGAAACAGTTGTTAAGAATGTAAAAACTAGTAGTTCTCACCAAAAAAAAAAACCACACATTTGTTTCCTTTTTTCCTTTCTTTTTAAAAAAATTGTATCTAAATGAGATGAATGTTAGCTGAACCTATTGTGGTAATCATTTCACAATATATGTAAATCAAACCATCATGCTTTACACCTTAAACATAAACAGTGATGTATGTCAACTGCTTCTTAAGAAATCTAGAAAAAGTTACAAAACATATGAAAAACTTCAAGAAATATATACCACAGAACCAACAGACAGGTGAATTCACATTCAAGCAACTAGAGATAGCTGAGCAATATAAATGAGACTTCAAAGTAAGAAATTTTAAAATGTGTGTGAATATGGTTTTTAATAAAGCCTCATTACTTTTAAGCATATATATACTATTTTGTCTCATAGAAATTAGTCAATTTTAGTTATGATACAATAATAAACAACCCAAGATCTCTGTGGCTTGCAAAAACAAAGATTGATTCCTCCCTTAGGAGTCTTCTGCAGGTTGACTGCAGCTCTATTCCATGTTCTCTTTACTCTGGGATCAAGGCTAAAGGAACAGCACCTATCTGGGACACTGATATTTTCATTTCAGAAGGAAAAAAGAAAGACGTTAGTTAGATCACTTGATTGTTCTTAAAAGCCCTGGAAAACAGCATGCATTAATTCCACTCATGTTGCATTGGTCAGAAGATAATAGGGTAAAGGTGCATAATATTCTTGCAAGGAGAAACTGAATATTTTGAACAAAGGATACAAAACTTGACAAATAGAAAACTTTTGGTATTAGCAAATTAGTCCTTGTGTGTATAATGAGGCTTGAAAATCCTTATTTTATGTATTTTCCCCTGTAATTTTAGATATTCTTAAAAATCTCTTTATTGATATGATTAGGTTATCATCACTACTCTTAAATTAGCTTGATCCAAATATAGACATGAATATCGTTCCCTCAGTTCCACTTCTAATTTAAAGTTCTTTCCCAATATTTATTATGTCTATGGGAAAATCTCTAAAGTTTGTTTTGATTTTTTAACTCTTTCTCTGAAATTTAGGATGTATACAGGATTGTGAGCAGGCTAAATGGGGTGGAACATGTTTTTCTTTCCTCACCAGAGTAATCTGATTTTTATTTACATTATACCATGAACACTAGAGCAGGATAGTTCTAATGGCAGTACTCAGTCTCTACCCAAAAATCAGGTCCATTTCTTGGACTGGTTACTGATGCTGCTAAGGATAGAGAACAGTAAGGAAAAGAAAAAGGCATGTTAATTTCAAGCTCCATTTAGAAGCACGCTAGAAAAATCAATGGCTGGTAAATAGAAATCGGCAAAATTGGCAGGAAGAAATTTTATATTCAAGCATAGAAGGGGCTGGAATATAAATCTGCACCCTGACCAGATAATAACCAAATAAAATGATGACAACACTATAAAGGCAGTTGACAAAGCTCTTTCCTAATGTTTTAATATCCTGAGGAATGTCTGCCTCTCAGATTCACTGAATCTAGTTTCTGTAAGTTTAAATTTTGGAATTAAAGTTTTGATTAAAGTTTCTCATTAGGTTTCTCTAGCCTCACTGGTTTTATAGACCTGATGTAGGGAGATACAGGCTCCTGGAAAGAGTGATTAACCAATAACTTTACTGCCGGAGGGATTTAGAAAGTCTGGATTCTAGTGGGGTATACTTATAGGAGCTCTATTCTTTGGGCTTGAAGTTCATTTTCTATGATGAATTTAATCTCACAGCCACTAAGCTTTCAGTATTATATCTAAGAAATGGGACACTATTCTGAGATCTCTCTACCCTAATATAAAATAAAAGACTTTCCAACTTTGTGATGCTTAAGGAGAGAATTAGTTCTCTCATCTCAATTCACACTCATTCCCATCACTAATCTAGTGTATTTTACTCCATGAAACCTACCCTGACAATTCCAGCTCTTGCCTATTTTTCATTTTCTGAACTTCTGGGAAATTTTATAGCTTGAAACACACTATGACCCTATACCCCTCAGCACTAATTCTTAAATTGATTCATGCTCATTTGTTTATTGAGCACCTACTCCACTGGATACTGTGCTTAACACTGAGGACACACAAAAAAATGAATAAACCATGATTCCTGCCTCAGATGCTCACAGCTTAGTATCGGGAGATAGAAAAATAACTTATAGTTAAAATACAATGTGAAAAACACTAAGAGGTAAGCATGGGGTATTGTGAAAACATTTAGTTGTATGTGTTTTTTTCTATTGAAATAGATAGTATGTTCCTTCAGGAGAAGAGCCATATCTTCTACTCTTCCCCCAGTCTCCATAGTGCCTGGTCCATAATCCTCTTGGTCTGGAATCTTTGCCTCCAGATAGCTATATTCTTTTTTTTTTTTTTTTCTCTATTCCTTCAAACCTTTGCTCAAATATCAAGTGCTCAGAGATACTTGAGCTATGTTATTCAAAACTGCATCACACTCCCCTCTCCCCCACACACATACAGTTACATTCTGGGAGTACATATCTTCTTCCCTTGCTTTATTTCTTACTTGGTATGTGTCACCATTCGATATACTACATCATTTACTTATTCAATTTTGTTTATTATATATCTGGCTGCTAGAATGTAAACTCTATGAGGACAGAGATTATATCTATCTTGTCCAATGTTTTTATCTCCAGAGAGGCCTATAACAGTACAAGGCACATTGTAGTCACTCAAAAGATATTTGTTGAGTTAATGGATAGATGGCAACAGCACTAGTTAGTACTTAAGAAATAGTATTTTTTTAATTGGCTGAATGATTTATCTTTTGAATAATACTAGACTACTACTACCTCTACTTTTGATTTGGCTCAATATTGAAGGGCCTATTCTGCCATTCTTTGAGAAGTTGGTACTCTTCAGGCAACACATCAGAGCCCCCATAACTTTGCAGCAACAAAGTCATAACTGGCTGTCTTAACTAAGCTTGCTTTGTCCCTCTGATGGCATTCAACACATGGTTCATGCTTGGAGAATTACTGACATAACTCATGAAAACTTTCTTTTTAAAGTTTTATTTAATAGATATAATATGACATTGACAATTTCATCTCATATTTGTTTTTATTTGAGATCTTCTACAAACTAGGGAAATTTCATATTTAAGAAGTCAGAGATTTATCTTTCTTTGTGATCCACTTAAAATCAAAATTTGTGTCTTATTCCTCATGTCAGATATTAAAATCCAAATATTTTAAGAATATTTGGTACTGTATGGTATCACTTAATATATAAACCCAAAATAGAGAAAACTCAGATAAACAGAGAGTGAAATGGTGGTTATTACATGGTGGGAGTGGGGAAGTGGGGAGATATTGCTCAAAGTACAAACTCCCAGTTATAAGATTAACAAGTTTGGAGATCTAATGTACAGCATGATGGCTATAGCTAATAAAACAGTATCACATAGTTGAATGTTGCTAAGAGAGTAGATTTTATTTTTTATTTATTTTTAATTTTAAAATATAATTTATTGTCAACTTAGCTAACATACAGTGCATATAGTATGCTCTTGGCTTTGAGAGTAGATTCCCATGATAAGTGCCCATCACCCATTTTCCCCTCCCCCACCCCCCCATTTACATTCAATTTGTTCTCTGTATTCAAGAGTCTCTAATGGTTTGCCTCCCTCTGAAACTATTTTTCCCCCTTCCCTTCCTACATGGATTCTGTTATGTTTCTCAAATTCCACATATGAGTGAAAACATATGATATCTGTCTTTCTCTGACTGACTTATTTCACTTAGCAAAATACCCTACAGTTCCATCCACATTGTTGCAAATGGCAAGATTTCATTCTTTCTCATTGCCAGGTAGTATTCCATTGTATAAATAAACCACATCTTCTTTATACATTCATCAGTAGATGGACATTTGGACTCCTTCCATAATTTCACAATTGTTGATAGCATTGCTATAAACATTGGGGTGCATGAATCAGCACTCCTGGATCCTTTGGATAAATTTCTAGTAGAGCTATTGCTGGGTCATAGGGTAATTATAGTTTTAATTTTTATTGAGGAACCTCCACACTGTTTTTCAGAGTGGCTTCACTAGTTTGCATTCCCACCAACAGTGCAAGAAGGTTCCTGTTTCTCACCATCTTCACCAACATCTGTTGTTCTCTGAGTTTTTAATTTTAGAGTAGGTTTTTAAATGGTCTCACTACAGGAAAAAAATGGTAACTATAAACCAGATAGAGGTGGTAGCTAATGCCATGGTGGTAATTACTTTGCAATTCCTAAGTATATAAAATCAACACACTGTACACCTTAAACTTACACAAGGTTATATGCCAATTATATCTCAATAAAACTGGAAAAAAATACTTGGCTAATTTTAGGGCAAAGGTTGGGTTAAGTTGATTATTTTTCCCAAGTGAAAAGAAAACCTGGTTTATACACATACACACTCACTCACTCATCACTGTCACATATTTTCCTTTTTCTTTTCCAACACCTAACTGTAGGTAAAATTTCTTGTTAAGATATGTGGGTATCTTTTTGGAAAAGATTTAAAATCAGCATTATTGAAGAATTTACACGAGAAGAGAAGTTCTATTCTAGAGAACTCAGAACCAACTTGGTAATAATGAGTGTCAGATTTGCAATGCAAGAATCAAATGTGTGCAATAGAGCCATCAACAGCTTTACTCAATTGCTTTGTCTGTGTATACAAGGGCATTTGTTCTTGGATTTACCCAAGGGCAAAGGAGATAAAGTAAGCAGTCTCTGAACTAACAACACTGTTTACTGGAAGAGATGGCAAACAAACCCATAGAGAAGTAATGGACACTTACTAGATCAGGAAAAAATGAGGTAAGACTCTAAAGAAAGTTGGTAAATATTTAAAAATATTTAAAATATTTAAAAATCTATACCTCCACATTGTGGTATATCATTAGATAGTGTTGGGGTGGTTTACAGGAAACTTTGTGATATAAGATTCTTTTGGCTTTTATTTCACAGGTATCTCTTTGTCAAGTGGTTTTTTATTCCCTTTACTATTTTTCAGCACATCTTTGTATGCACAGTAAAGCTGCATAGACTGAGGTGTAATGCCTTCTCTATGGACCATGATACCACTAAGCATAGGCTCTGGGATGTTGGGTCAATCAGAAGTATTGTTTCACTATATTTTGTGTTAGGTTGTAATGACCTTCCCTTTGACCTAACTTTCCACTAATACTTTACTATCACTTGATATGACAATTCAATGGCTTTTTGGATTTTTCATATGTGGGTAAAATTGTAATAACAGTCATGATTTTTGAGCACATTGTATCCTGTAGGCACTATACTGTGCTTTATATATTACTATCTGTGTTAATTTTCACAATAACCTGATGAGGTAGGTATTCTTATTATGTAAATTTCAAAGATAAAGAAACTGAGGCACAATGAAGTTAAATAATTTACTCAACCTCACTTATGCTCTTGTCCACTAATGCTATCAGCTTTATTGTGATTTCCCATAGGTAGGTGTCATAGAATATGACATAGAATTCTCTTCAGACCTTGATTCTAACCAGATTCTTATGTACATATATCTAGAAAATTAATCATAGTTAATCTTAGAACTATGTCAAGTAGTTTGAGGAGATCTCTTCTCTCTCAAATATCTTTCCTACTGAATTGCTTCTGGCAAAATCTGAAAATTTAAAAACACTTTATATTAGCGTAAAGCTTCTTGTTCTTTATTTAAAGGGAATACATTTCTAAAATCTAATTATAACAAATATAAATGGGCATTAAAATGAGTGCATTTTATCACGTCTCTTATTAAATAAACAAATTTTGATGGACCTAGGTTTAGAAAATGTGAGGGGTCTGGACACCTGAAATTGATTAGAAAAACATATTACCAAGGAACATATCGCAGAAGAATATGTTAAAGACACAAATCAACTACATCTGGATTTCCACTTCAGCCAGCACCATAGTTAATAAATGCTTTTTAATGATGTGGTGTATATTGAGTCACAGTGCTATATAAAATATTATACCATCTAGAAAAAATGGGGTTCTTTTTAATTCATGTTTTTGTTTGATTTTAGATTTCGTATTTTTATTAAGGTGTAGATAGTCACTGTGAATAATTGTGTAGCAATCCATTGCTTGTTGGAATTTGAGTGGGTCATTGTCCGAAGGGCATGTCATTCCTATTATTGAAAATTCTTAGTCATATCTTTTTTTAATGCAAAATTGAAAACAAACAAATCAGCATACTAATCTATAAAAGAAACCAAGTAGAACCAGTGGGGAAAATACAGGAAGGAGGAAATACAACCTTGTTCCATGCAATTGAAGGCTCTTTTGCATGCATGTTTTCTTGCAATATTCATGAGAAAATCAAGTATAACATTTGTGTCAGTTGGCAACAAAAAAGGAGAACTACAGGCCAATATCCTTGATGAATACGGATGCAAAAGTCCTGAACAGGATACTTGCAAATCGAATCCAACAGCATATAAAAAGAATTATCCACTAAGATCAAGTGGGATTCATGCCTGGTTACAGGGCTGGTTCAATATTCACAAATGAATCAGTGTGATACATCAAATCAACAAAAGAAAAGATAAAAATCATATGATCCTGTCGATAGATGCAGAAAAAGCATTTGACAAAATACAACGTCCTTCTTAATAAATACGCTCAAGAATGTCGGGATAGAAGGAACTTACTTAAACATCATAAAAGCTATCTATGAGAAGCCCTCAGCTAACATCATCCTCAATGGGGAAAAGCTTTCTCCTGAGACCAGGAACAGGACAGGGATGAAATGAACTATGGGGACCTCATCAAGATTAAATGCTTTTTGCACAGCAAAGGAAACAATCAATAAAACTAATAGGCAGCCAACGGAAAGGGAACAGATAGTTGTAAATGACATATCAGATAAAGGGCTAGTATCCAAAATCCATAAGGAACTCACCAAACTCCACACCGGAGAAACAAACAATCCAGTGAAGAAATGGGCAGAAGATATGAACAGACACCTCTCCAAAGAGGACATCCAGATGCCCAACAGACACATGAAACGATGCTCATCATCCCTCCTCATCAGGGAAATACAAATCAAAACCATCCTGAGATACCACCTCATGCCAGTCAGAGTGGCTAAAATGAGCAAATCAGAGAACTCTAGATGCTGGCGAGGATGTGGAGAAACAGTCACCCTCCTACACTGTTGGTGGGAATGTCAACTGGTGCAGCCCCTCTGGAAAACAGTGTGGAGGTCCCTCAAAAAATTAACACTAGAACTCCCCTATGACCCACAATAGCACTGCTAGGAATTTACCGAAGGGATACAGGAGTGCTGATGCATAGGGGAACATGAACCCCAATGTTCATAGCAGCACTCTCCACAATAGCCAAAAATGGAAAGAGCCTAAGTGTCCATCAATGACGAATGGATCAAGAAGTTGTGGTTTATCTATACAATGGAATACTACATGGCAATGAGAAAGAATGAAATCTGGCCATGTGTAGCAACATGGATGGACCTTGAGGGTGTTATGCTGAGTGAAATGTCAGGCAGAGAAGGACAAATACCATATGTTTGCATGTATAGGAGGATTAGGAGGAACTTAACGGAGGACCAAGGGGAAAAGAAGGGGAGAAATAGTGGGGGAGAGGGAGAGAGGCAAACCATGAGAGATTCCTGAGTGCTGAGAACAAATTGAAGACTGATGGGTGTGGGGGGGAGTGGAAGGGGGGTGATGGGCATGGAGTAGGGCACTTGTGGGGATGAGCACTGGGTGTTATATGGAAACCAACTTGACAATAAACTATTAAATAAATAAATAATAATTGAAAAAATTTTTTGTTTTGTTTCCCGAAGCAAAGCAGCAATAAAATATGTAATCCTTCAAAATATCTTCAGCTTTTAGGCCCCGTCATTGATTCTGTAGGTTATTCTTCATTTATATTTCACAATACTCAGTGACATAGATTGATTTTGAGCCTTAAGTCTTTCAGTAATGATCCCATTTTACCTAATTGTCATTAATGTGTAGTGTAGTTAAACAGCACTATATTCTTTTGAAAGCGGCTTGAGACTCAGGCTTTATGGAAAGTCGTTCTAGTTTCTTGAACTTTATTCTACATATAGAGATTGTAGTAGAAATGAAGGGTTACCTTCTAATTTTAAGATGGTATTTTACTAATTAAAAAGAAAAAATTGTTAATTTTGTAGCTATCTTCCTCTTACTCAGAGTATTTTAAATGGTTTAAAAATGAGATTTATCTTTCTTTATGATTATATTCTTTGCCAATGAATATGGGAACTTTCATTTCTCTTCTTAGAAATGCTGCTTTATTTAATTCAGTAAAAAAAAAGTAAGTTCTCATATTCATCTGTAAATTGCATTGACTCTTGTTGTAGTCACCTTAGGAAGTAATATTTATATAAGCATAGTTCCATTTTAGAAATGTTATTGAATCAATGCTTTAATACATGGAACAAAAAGAAATAATTTCCATAGATTAAGCTCTGCTTTTCAGCAATCTGATCTTGTTTTGCATTCTCTGCTCTGTAATAGAAGTGTATGGAGGTGACAAACTATTATTTTATTATACAATTTAAATAGACTCTAGGAAGGCTGTATAGAAAATGCTTACCTACTAAAAAGTGGCTGTTTTCCTGAATATAAACTTTAATAGGCTACACCCATGTAGCGAAAGTATTGGTTTTGTTTTATAACTAGAGATACAGTACAACACAGTGAGTACCAGTAGTCTATTTCTCCTTGCAAGGTTATTAGAAGGAGAAGGTAGACGGCAGGTGTTTCTCAGAAAGGCTTGTAATATAGACAAGTTAAGGAGGTGAAAATTGTTTTGATGACTTTCCCTAAGTCCCCTATTGAGCTTAGGGAAACTGAGAAATAAGTGTCCTTAACAAAGGGGGAGAATATAATAAAAGTTTATTTTTTTAAATGCCAGTTCTATGAAAAATCTAAGCTTAATACTAATGGAAAAATATTCTATTGTGTGTGAACTCCTATTTTATATTCAGATATATGTGCTTCTCTTTGTGGAATACTTGCTTTCCTAAGAAATTAATGGCTTATTTTGTAATAGGATATTGCTATTTACAATATGTAAATATGCTTATAGAGATATACAAATATAATACCAAATGCTACAGAAATGCAGAAGAATAATAAAAAGGTGAAGCCTGGAATCAGATATATATTTTAAAGCATTTTGAAAGGAATTTCAAAAATAGAGGGTCATAAATTGTTATTAGGAGCATGAGAAAAGTAAATTGATTAAATGATTTTATTTTTCCAAGTACCTGTTTTCAATAATCAATTAAGAAAAATAGTTGTCTTTTTTTTGGAAGATGTTTGGTTATTTATTGCTGAATAATAGAGGATCCCCAAAACTATGGCTTTAATAATTGATTATCTTTGGTCATTCTATAAATTGACTAGTCTCAGCTGATCAGCTGTTACTTGCTGTCAAGCAGTTACCATCAGAAGTGTGAGATTGGAGTAATCTGAAAACTAGATGACAACAGAGATTATTCACATGTATCTAGAGCCTAGGTTGGGATAGCAGGAAAGCTGAGGACAGGCTGGGAATTTCTCTCTCTCTGGCATCTCCACATGGTAGCATGGGCTTCATGCAGCATAGTGGTGGTTTTAGGGTAGTTGGACTTCTCATGTGATAGTTGTTTCCCTCACAGCAGTTGTTTGAAGAGATAGGAAATGAAAGTGGCCAATCTTTAAATCTTGGGCTTAGAATGTGGCCCCATCACTTCATATCCTTTTGGCCAAAATACTTACAGTGTGACAGAATTCAAAGAGGGAGGACATAGACCTCAGCTTTCAATGGGAGAAATGCCATACAATATTTAGCCATCATTAATCTACTATAAAAGTTACATGTGATAGGTTAACTGGAATTCTTCTTACATTTCCTATGTTAAAATAGCAAATACAAGAAATGAAAACGTGGGGGCGCCTGGGTGGCTCAGTCAGTTAAGCATCCGACTTCGGCTCAGGTCATGATCTCACAGTTCATGGGTTCGAGCCCCATGTCAGGCTCTGTACTGACAGCTAGTTCAGAGCCTGGAGCCTGTTTCAGATTCTGTATCTCCCTCTCTCTCTCTGACCCTCCCCTGCTCACGCTGTCTGTCTGTCTGTCTCTCTCTCAGAAATAAAACATTTTAAAAAATTAAAAAAAGATCTTTTTTTTAAAACCTGAAGAGAAACCAGCAGATATACTTCTGCATAGACAGAGTGAACTGTAAGTGCCTCAAAAGCAGTGCCAAGGATCATAGTGCCTATAACCTTGACATTACAATTATGTTGCTCATGAAAAGTAACTAGAAATTACCTTTATAAGTCATATCATATGTATATGTACTAAGTTTTCTGGCTACTTAAAGAAGAAACTTTTATTAAAATGAAGAAAAATCCGAGAGAGAGGGCAAGATGGCGGAGAAGTAAGGAGCTCCGTACTTGCACTCGCGCCCATACATCACACAGAAAAGATCTGAAGACATTGGAA